>NW_007377911.1:186095-192426 GCF_000475195.1 Diaphorina citri | reverse complement strand
CATTCATGGGCCGACTTTTTGAGGAGGATGAGGTCAGGAACTTGGCCTTATTTTTACAGGGAATGTTTTTGGTGGTATTGTACACGTATACCGGTATAAAGGTACCTAGTGCATATAGGTAAAATGAGATGTAGGTAGGTACCATTAGTATTATAGGTAGCACCCGGTGATCAATAGGTAATATAGGTACATCAGTTCATCTAGCCTCGCGCTGACCTATATATCACTGAGAAGTTATACATAGGTAGGTACATAAAGTAGTTATAGGTTCTCATTATTGAAAACTTGTAGCAGAGCCAAACCGCCTACTAGGAAAACTAAACTCCATTCATGGGAAAAATGATTGCGCGTGACGTGATGTGTCCAATGGGTTTTTACGAGACACATGCACTAAACATGTGCATGAGGCATGTTTTTTCCATTGATGCGTCATGCAGAACGCAATATGGCGCATTTTAAGGAGCGTTGTCAATATTATGCGTTGTGGCCTGCTTTGGATGCCTGCGACCATATTTGATATTGGTTACAATCGCATTAGGTTCAATCCCGAATTGTGGTCCCAGGCACTTTTACACTTCCATAATTGATCGGTAAAAGATGTGTGAGTTTCTACATCGATTTCCAAAAGTTAAAAGCGTTTAGATTGAAATCCACCGGTTAGTTTTAGGCTATACTTCCGGAGATAGATAATCCCAAAATTAGAAAAATATCACTGATGCCTCAGTTGCCTCACGCATATGAGTTGGATCTAGCATGCACGTTTGTAAATTGGTTTTACCTACACCTAATAATTATCGGTAAAAGTCTAAAAAGTTCTAGCACCTCATAAAATATTATTACTTCTAATATACGTATAGCCTATTCAATATTCATACGTAGATCATGTATTAACCTAAAATTGGAACATGGTATCTCCATGAAGATTTGAAGTTTTACTTTACCTACATCCATTACGCCCAAAAAGCTCAACTATAAAGTCTCAATTATAAACTCCACTCCACCAAAATCCTTTGATCTTATCTACTCGTACTTTCTAGAGGTTCCAGTCGATGTCGATCGACTTCGGTCGACTATACCTAGTTCTATTTTCCTTTCGGAATTTTCGCACTTCTAAACCTCGTTTAACCTCTTTTCCCATGGTTTTTAGTACAGGCATTAGCACGCCAAAAAAGGGGGGCAAACGAGGTTCAGACGAGAGGAAACTGCGAAGGGAATATACGGCCTATATTGCAGACACTCCTTAATATTGTACACGTATCACGTATATAGGTATAAAGGTAGGTACCTAGTACATATAGGTAAAATGAGATGTAGGTAGGTAGGTACCATTAGTACCTATTATAGGTAGTACCCGGTGATCAATAGGTAATATAGGTACATCAGTTCATCTAGCCTCGCGCTGACCTATATCACTGAGAAGTTATAGGTAGGTACATAAAATAGTTATAGGTTCTCATTATTGAAAACTTGGAGCACAGCCAAACCGCCTACTAGGAAAACTAAACTCCATTCATGGGAAAAATGATTACGCGTGACGTGATGTGTCCATTGGGTTTTTACCAGACACATGCACTAAACATGTGCATGTGGCATGTTTTTTCCATTGATGCGTCATGCAGAACGCAATATGGCGCATTTTAAGGAGCGTTATCAATTATGCGTTGTGGCCTGCTCTGGAGGCCTGCGACCATATTTGATATTGGTTACAATCGCATTAGGTTCAATCCCGAATTGTGGTCCCAGGCAATAAATATACTCTAACTTCCAACATGAGAGAACATACTGATAAAGAGAATAGAAGACATGTCCTCCTAGCTAGAGGTATGGCCAGCGGGGAACAACAGCAGTACGAGAAGAAGACAAGAAAAACAATGAGATAAATCCAATGGAATCGAAGCTCACGGTTCCGGGTTCGATTCTAGGACATGAGTGGAACGAATTGGCTTCACCCGGAGCCGGGTTCTAGCCCGATCGAAGAATCAGCGATATCGGAATCGGATCGCGGGAAATTGCCTACGTCATGCTGTGTGATCTGGTGATAATCTCTATCGGATTTCATAATTATGTACTGTGCCCTATATCACCAAAGTATGGAAAAGTATTTACAATTCCATATTTTGATTTAGGTAATTCGTCCAAATTCAGAATTCTGCTTTTCCATTGGCTTTGTAAGATACTTTTCCATACTTTGGTGATATGAGGCACAGGTGTTTTAATGAGAAATGTGGATGGAAATTAACGAAAGCAGAGAGTTCTCAGTTTTAATTGGACGATTTTCCGCAAAAACTTTTGATGTCTCGAACGGTTTGTCAGATTTTGGTAAAATTTAACGTGGGGGAAATAGACCACCAAGCGCCAATTTGGAGCCCTTTTTTCCGAGTGAATTTCGCAGTTGTAATAAGAATAAATCCAACGAGAGAAAGAAAAGAAAGATACAGGGAAAAGAGAAGATAGAAAACAGAGCCCAGAAGAAAGAATTAAAGAAAGAAAGAAAGGTGGCAGAGTTCAAGCACCTCTGAGGATATCATCTGTGATAGGTACAGAGAATACAGAGTCTGTGTAGTATCTGTACAGTTGGCTCTAAAGGTGGAAGAATGTCTTGTGCTCTGGGTGTAATATCAGTGCAGAAGATATGCACTAATGCAGGCGTGCAGTCCTGTGTGAGATGTATTGAGAATACTACTTTTCTTTGGAAGATAAGTATGTACTTATATTTTCACTGTTTTTAGCGATTCGAAAAAGAGTTACCTTCCTTCCTTTGTTCCCTCAACTGTATTCCTTTTGAGCTTAAGGTGCTCAGTCTGAACTAGAAAAGATAGAGAGGTGCCTTTTTTGGTCTCTTTCGACTTCAATCTCGGAAATCGGACCAACTATTTTGAGAGCTATCGCGTTACATACACATGGACAAACTGAATAGTAGAATATTCGAAGAGCATATCTACACTGAGCAATTTTTCCTTCGGGGCTGTTTTGCTACCATAATTTTTGCTCGTCCCGAGCAAAAGTTGTCACGTTACTCTCCTTCACTGGTGTCCCAAGTTCCAGGTAACTTATGACGGAGAGGGGGGTTCTCCCAGCATCCTATCTACATATAGGAATGTCCCAGCAGGAGGCTTCTGAGAACCTTAGGACTAACATGATTAACTTCAACAAGACCCCGAACCCCGGGGCTATACCGGGAATACTGATGCAGATAAGTGTTGATTACACTGTTGGTACAATGCACATAAGTGTTGGTACACTGTTAACACAATGCAGATAATTGTTGGTACACTGTTTTCACAATGCAGATAAGTATTAGTACACTGTGGGTACAATGCATGCACTTCTGCAGAAGTGTTGGTAGTTGGCATACTGCAGACGGAAAGTTATTACTTAGAAAACTTGATCACTCGGAAGGAAATTTTGCTCTTGGGCCCTTTCTTTTAGAAATTCTTGGTTTCGTCGTAATTTGCGAAAGATTTGGGTGAAAGAGCTTTCTCAGAAGAATCCTGCCACTTTAGAAAACACAAAAGTTATGACTTATGCTACACATTTCACTATTATAGAAACTTCTGATCTCGACCTCCGAGTGGGCATATTACTGGCGATACAAATACCTAGTCATATAAAAGTTACCTAAGTATTCTGAATTATTAACTTATGACTTATGACTAATACAAAGGTTGTGTGGTTCCGATTACAAAGGTCAGATATCTTGAGTATTGTTCTCAAATTTGCTGAATGCTGTTTGTCGCTCAGTAACACAATAGCATCCCACTTTCACCAAAGGTTGCGATCTTGGTTGATCTTTTCTATGATGGTTATGTCAGGGTGTCAGTATTATGTATGACTCTGGTGTATTTCTTTGAATCAGTCTTTGACTGTGTTATGTTATGTGTTGTGTGACAGCTTTAGTCATATATCGTGGATGTCACAAGAGAGAGCTCAAAGCTCAATATGGTTGTGGCAATTGTAGAAGTTGGGCCTGTGGTTTTGCAACGTTTCTGCTTTTAAAAGTTGTCAATAGAATGCCAAACAACTTCAAAACTCTGTTTTCGTATTACGATAGGCTGGACGTCACTTCAAACTCTTGACGTTCGCGCTCCTCCCAGTACGCTTTTAGCTCGATTAATATATAAATAATATACTATCTCAGGGAACAAATAGACAGATTTAAATTAAAATCTGGAGCAATAATATTTTGTACATTGCTAATTACTAGCTTGAGCGGGTTGTTGGAGGGGGGGGGGTGTTCGGGCTGGGCACATCTGTTATTTTTCTCACGCCTCCTTAGTGTTCTACCTACATTTTTTGGTCGATTGATTCATACGTGCGACGAGACGTAGGTAGATAGGTAGGTACAATGCCGTAAAACTTGAGGCTTGTGAGATTCCTTGTGAAAAAAGATGTGAATCACTCTTTGGCACCGTTCCTAATTGAATGCCAATTGCCAGAAGACTACGTTACCTTCTTGTAAACATTAGTTATCCTTCTTGAATACTACCTCAAGGGTTCTTTCGCTCTGGTGTAGGATGTCCGGACAGTGCTTTTCCAACAGTAGACATGAAACTAAATGTTCTACTTGTCCAATGTCCTTCTTCTTATTTGTCCAATGAGTCATACCTACATGATTTATGACACCCTGTATACAAGTTCATACATTATCTGCAGTCTGGTCTCTGGTCCAAGGAACGGTTTTTCATTCCTAACCAAAACGGTTCTATGTATTCGAGTCATATTATTTATATTTTTTTACAATATGTTATTGTTGTGTTGTTATTTATGCGATGGTCTTGTTATTGCATTTTGTACAGGGGGTACCAGGTTTGACTCCTTGACCTTTTCCCACAGCCACCATGTGTTGGAAGTAACCTTCGGTGTTCGACCTGCCTGGCCCTATATTTTGTAGGTAATAGAGGTGGGTGTTAGGCTCCTAACTTTAAGAACACAATGCCGGAGTCTCTACTTATCTAGTCTGGTAGGTACCTATCTGGAGATAGGTTGGTACTTAATTATTAGTAAAATTACATACCTATACTACTCGTATGGTATGTAGTGTAGGGTGTACCTTTCCTATGTTTTTCAAGATCAGTTTCCATTTCGGATACTTAGTCAGACTTGAAGTAGATTCTTGTGGTTATTTATGCGATGGTCTTGTTATTGCATTTTGTACAGGGGGTACCAGGTTTGACTCCTTGACCTTTTCCCACAGCCACCATGTGTTAGAAGTAACCTTCGGTGTTCGACTTGCCTGGCCCTATATTTTGTAGGTAATAGAGGTGGGTGTTAGGCTCCTAACTTTAAGAACACAATGCCAGAGTTTCCACTTATCTATTAGTCTGGTTCTGGAGATAGGTTGGTAATTATTAGTAAAATTACATACTTATACTACTCGTATGTTATGTAGTGTAGGGTGTAACCTTTCCTATGTTTTTCAAGATTAGTTTCCATTTCGGATACTTAGTCAGACTTGAAGTAGATTCTTGTATGACACATTTTTCTTGTATTTTTCACAAGGTCTCCAGTTCAGTTTTATTGCATTCACTAATATTACTTTTCCCATTCAATTGGTAAACCCAAGGAGCGGGATAAGTAGTAGGTAGATACGTACCTACATCTTGGAAATTGTGGTTCTTTCTTTGTGGAGGAAAACATAGAGCAATAGGAGAGAAGAAACTCACAATATAGAAAGCTATCTCGCCCCATTCAAATTCAAAGTAGAAAGGTAGAAACCCTATTAAAAATCTTTATCAATCCAATACTAAACTCGGATCAAGCTGACCTAATTTTCTATCGCAATTAACTATCTGGTATCTGGAATATCATGATGGATAACTTCCCAATAGAGAAAGGACAATAAAAGCTTTTATCTTTATTGCTTTCCATTTGAAAATGTCATCCTGTTGGGCCACGCCTTTTGTTTGGGGTGCAAAGGTAACCAACTGTATTTCACATTGAACCAATGCATGGGATTGTAAGTCCAATAACTAAGATATTGTCTGCCGCTGGTGTAAATCCCATGAATATGTCGTTAGCGCTGAAAAGGAACTTATAGAAGCTGTTTTTCGCTCTTCCAATAGATGCATCTACAATTGATTAAATTCGAAAGAGCAGGCTAACGAAATATGTCATTCGGATTGTTGACAACTCCATGGCATGGATGACATTCCAAACATCCATGCCATGGATGAGAGTAGTAGGGCGTAGTTTAATCCTTGGACATATCTTTATCGGTTGTCTCTTATGGCACATTTGCTGTTGCGGTAAATGTAAGTTCTTATGATGGTATAAATGTACTCATTAAAAACGTAAAATTACACGAGCATTGTAACTTCCGTATTAAAAGAGT
>NW_007377911.1:103471-185162 GCF_000475195.1 Diaphorina citri | reverse complement strand
TCGGCATTCCTGCTGAACCCCCCTTCCGATCTCCAATTTTTTTCTACATTTTTTTTTCAAAAAAATTAAAAAAAAAAAAAAAAAAAAAAAAAAAAGACGAAAAGTGTGTGAAAGTTACTCACCAACTGGTATCCTCAAGTTGGTAGGGTTATCCGAATTATTCCAAACTGTACGTTTTCTTAGCAGTAAAATGTATTCACTCACAATAGGTATGTACTATGTAGGTATTCACAAAGTAAAGGTAAAACAGCTATTGGTTATGGTAATTTGAAAAACACTGCGAAAATAACAGAAGAAATAAGTAATTAAGGTATTCCGAAAATTGATAGTTGTTTTATGTGATTATTTGTAGGTACCGGTACCTACATAAATACGAAACAAATAGAAATGGGTAGTAAAATAATATTAAAATTCTAATATTACTCTCGACCTCCGAGTGGGCATATTACTGGCGATACAAATACCTAGTCATATAAAAGTTACCTAAGTATTCTGAATTATTAACTTATGACTTATGACTAATACAAAGGTTGTGTGGTTCCGATTACAAAGGTCAGATATCTTGAGTATTGTTCTCAAATTTGCTGAATGCTGTTTGTCGCTCAGTAACACAATAGCATCCCACTTTCACCAAAGGTTGCGATCTTGGTTGATCTTTTATATGATGGTTATGTCAGGGTGTCAGTGTTATGTATGACTCTGGTGTATTTCTTTGAATCAGTCTTTGACTGTGTTATGTTATGTGTTGTGTGACAGCTTTAGTCATATATCGTGGATGTCACAAGAGAGAGCTCAAAGCTCAATATGGTTGTGGCAATTGTAGAAGTTGGGCCTGTGGTTTTGCAACGTTTCTGCTTTTAAAAGTTGTCAATAGAATGCCAAAAAACTTCAAAACTCTGTTTCGTATTACGATAGGCCGGACGTCACTTCAAACTATTGACGTTCGCGCTCCTCCCAGTAAGCTTTTAGCTCGATTAATATATAAATAATATACTATCTCAGGGAACAAATAGACAGATTTAAATTAAAATCTGGAGCAATAATATTTTGTACATTGCTAATTACTAGCTTGAGGGGCGGTTTGACCTTTACGAATCACTTATTCATAGACAAAGTGACATTTAGTATTTGCCAGCTGTAAATCCTGGTACACTATCAAAGCAGTGTTGTACAATGTCACTCTTTGTACTGCCATCTTTTCTAATTCTTCTTTTCGTCCATTAAATGGCGGTATCTTTTGTTCTTGATCGGTAACTTGGTTATCAGAGGCAAATGGAAGTAACAAACACAGAGTTTAACATTGTTATTAAATGTTATTACTCTTTCCTGTTATTAAGTGTGATAATATTCATAATTGCAACGAGTACATATTGTCAATGTGCAACATCAATCGGAAATGGATTTCACAAAGTTCTTATCGAAAGGTTTTGTTAACTCTCCATTAATGTCATTTGGTAATTTGGCTAACTTTAGTTTCTTCATTCATGTCATTTACAACATTTTGATTATTTATAATATTTGCTTTGTTTATCACTTCACGTCATTCAGTAATATTCTCATTTATACTCTTTCACTTTGTTCTCTTGTTGCAGTTTCAT
Source organism: Diaphorina citri (assembly GCF_000475195.1). Classification (NCBI taxonomy): domain Eukaryota; kingdom Metazoa; phylum Arthropoda; class Insecta; order Hemiptera; family Psyllidae; genus Diaphorina; species Diaphorina citri. The sequence continues at coordinate 183,564 of NW_007377911.1, read as the reverse complement.
TCTGGAATTGTAGTCAGATGTTTAATTGTTACGTCAGTAAGTACAACGTAAATGAGAATTCTCATGAATGTGATGATATCATAATTATGTAGATACATACCTCCTCCTTATTATACGTATACGTTATAGATATTAGGTAGGCAATGTAGGCATCACGAAAGTTATACGTCATCAAAGTCATCACTTATCCAATGGTCTTTATTGACAAGATGCCCAGACCAGGAATCATTAACGTAAAAACCACGCAGACACTTAGGCACCTAAAAATTAAAAACACTTAACTTCAAAGGAGATATCCTAATTCTTATACCTACATAGATACTCATATTAGTCATGAACATAATAACATATCATACGAGTATAAGGCTGGTCCCAAGTTCCAGGTAACTTATGACGGAGAGGGGGGTTCTCCCAGCATCCTATCTACATATAGGAATGTCCCAGCAGGAGGCTTCTGAGAACCTTAGGACTAACATGATTAACTTCAACAAGACCCCGAACCCCGGGGCTATACCGGGAATACTGATGCAGATAAGTGTTCATTACACTGTTGGTACAATGCACATAAGTGTTGGTACACTGTTAACACAATGCAGATAATTGTTGGTACACTGTTTTCACAATGCAGATAAGTATATTAGTACACTGTGGGTACAATGCATGCACTTCTGCAGAAGTGTTGGTAGTTGGCATACTGCAGACGGAAAGTTATTACTTAGAAAACTTGGTCACTCGGAAGGAAATTTTTCTTTGTTGGTACAATGCACATAAGTGTTGGTACACTGTTAACACAATGCAGATAATTGTTGGTACACTGTTTTCACAATGCAGATAAGTATTAGTACACTGTGGGTACAATGCATGCACTTCTGCAGAAGTGTTGGTAGTTGGCATACTGCAGACGGAAAGTTATTACTTAGAAAACTTGATCACTCGGAAGGAAATTTTGCTCTTGGGCCCTTTCTTTTAGAAATTCTTGGTTTCGTCGTAATTTGCGAAAGATTTGGGTGAAAGAGCTTTCTCAGAAGAATCCTGCCACTTTAGAAAACACAAAAGTTATGACTTATGCTACACATTTCACTATTATAGTAACTTCTGATCTCGACCTCCGAGTGGGCATATTACTGGCGATACAAATACCTAGTCATATAAAAGTTACCTAAGTATTCTGAATTATTAACTTATGATTTATGACTAATACAAAGGTTGTGTGGTTCCGATCACAAAAGTCAGATATCTCCATTTGATCAAGATTCCTAATTATGAAAAATACCCAATTATGAAAAATAGATAAACAGGTAGACAGTTGACTCAATTGAGCAACCGCTGAACGCACAAGTGAAGCAAAGTATACACAAACATGATCATTATCTACTTCGCTGTAAGTCATCAAAGCTAATAATAAGCTGTAATTTTACTCTTGTTAAGTGTAGGTACAATCAGGTACATGGGTTTTATTAATTACTATTTATCAACCCAGTGACATTTAACATTTTCAAATGGTGCAATTCGTCTGACATGAGAGTCTAGGTTATTTTCATCATAATTACTACCATCAGACTGTTCTGTCTAGTGTCGAATTAATTTTGGGATAGGTTAGTGAAAATTGTAGGAATGGTACACTGAAAATTGTACGAGTACACTCGTATTTTGGTCTCTCAGCATTACAGAGACGTATGAACTTGCACTTTTGAAGATAATAGGACATTATTTAAAGATTTCAAAAGCTTATTTTGGGATTTTCTAGGAACTCTTCCGATCCCAGTATATATGCATTTATAAACGGGAAGACAGCCTCAAGGAAACCTTAATGGCTCATTAAGGCTGAAGGTGCCTTTATTGTGGTTAATAAAGGTACCTTTAATTACCTCTCTAAGTGTTTCGCATTTTGGGTTTGACAGGACTTTTATGACTCACTTTGAAAGGATCTTCCTGTTAGAAATTGTTAGAAATCCCCAAATTGACAGGAGACATAGCTAGGAAATTTCCGGCTGTCACTATCAAGACAGTCGCCATCATTGTTGACGTATTGACGGGTTTATAACTTATTCCGTGTCCATCATAAATTCATAATATTTTGCTCAATGGACCGCGAGGTACCTACGGGACAGAGGTTTGTGAGACACCTACCAAACAACCAAATCTTTCAAAACCTTGTTGTTGAAGGATAAAAAGGAGCCAAGAATCTAGGAGTCGACGACACAAGTAAGTCAGAAATAAAACTAATAAATATCGAGAGGTCTTTTCTTTTTGCTTTCTTTGGAAGTCTGGTCACAGTAGGTTCATTCAAACCATCAGTCTACAATTCAATTTCAAAATGGTAATTTATAAGTACCAGGTAGGTATGTAAATACAAACCTAGGTGTTTACAAACCTGTTGAAATATTTCCTATCTCTACGATATGTATAACTTCATACCTAATTACCGTTGCATCTGGCAGTCAAACACGCTAACAAAACTATCATTTCTAAAAACACGTGTAAAGATAATTTATTATTTACCTACTTTTACACTTCCATAATTGATCGGTAAAATATGTGTGAGTTTCTACATTTTTCACAAGGTCTCCAGTTCAGTTTTATTGCATTCACTAATATTACTTTTCCCATTCCATTGGTAAACCCAAGGAGCGGGATAAGTAGAAGGTAGATACGTACATCTTGGACTTTCACAAGGTCTCCAGTTCAGTTTTATTGCATTCACTAATATTACTTTTCCCATTCCATTGGTAAACCCAAGGAGCGGGATAAGTAGTAGGTAGATACGTACATCTTGGAAATTGTGGTTCTTTCTTTGTGGAGGAAAACATAGAGCAATAGGAGAGAAGAAACTCACAATATAGAAAGCTATCTCGCCCCATTCAAATTCAAAGTAGAAAGGTAGAAACCCTATTAAAAATCTTTATCAATCCAATACTAAACTCGGATCAAGCTGACCTAATTTTCTATCGCAATTAACTATCTGGTATCTGGAATATCATGATGGATAACTTCCCAATAGAGAAAGGACAATAAAAGCTTTTATCTTTATTGCTTTCCATTTGAAAATGTCATCCTGTTGGGCCACGCCTTTTGTGAGAAATTAGTGCCTTCATGTTACGAGCACATTAAAATGCAAAAATTACTCATGTAAATATGGGTAGAACTTCCCAATAGAGAAAGGACAATAAAAGCTTTTATCTTTATTGCTTTCCATTTGAAAATGTCATCCTGTTGGGCCACGCCTTTTGTAAGAAATTAGTGCCTTCATGTTACGAGCACATTAAAATGCAAAAATTACTCATGTAAATATAGGTAAGTATTCTTAATGTAAATGGCTTTGTTTACACGGTATCCTCTGTTGGCTATTTCTATACAGGTACCTAATTTGATGCGGGATGATGAGAGTAGGTACATACCTACAAACCTACATAGGTAGGTAGGTACCTACAACATTGTTAGGTACTTATAAAGCAATCGGACAGAAAGTTCAAATTATTAACATACCTACGTAGATAAACCTTCGCCTTTTTGTCAAGATATTCAAAGAAAAGTCGCGTCTAAAACATAACCTAATGTTAACGTAAAAGTGACATCTCCACCGATGGAACGTGTGCTCAGATTAGTGGAGATGTCATCATCATTACGCTCACCCTTCCTAATGCTAATGTAAAAGTAACATCTCCAACAATGGAACGTGTGCTCAGATTAGTGGAGATGTCATTATCACCACGCCGCGAATCGCAAAAATTCGAGTGAGTAGTCGATTATACTTAAAATTTGACGTAGAAAACGAATATGCAATAAAAAATAGGGGTTCTTATTTAAAAATCCAAAGTTGGTACCCGATTCGTGGACTTCGCGAAATTTTTCGCGAATCGCAATATTGCCAAAATGTCCGCTTCAAAAATTAAAAAGTTACGGGTTTTTTTGTTTTTCGAAAATTCGAACAGGCTCCGAGAAAATCAATTAAAGCATAAATTCTGGGACACCCTGTATATTCTAACTTCCAACATGAGAGAACATACTGATAAAGAGAATAGAAGACATGTCCTCCTAGCTAGAGGTATGGCCAGCGGGGAACAACAGCAGTACGAGAAGAAGACAAGAAAAACAATGAGATAAATCCAACGAGAGAAAGAAAAGAAAGATACAGGGAAAAGAGAAGATAGAAAACAGAGCCCAGAAGAAAGAATTAAAGAAAGAAAGGTGGCAGAGTTCAAGCACCTCTGAGGATATCACCTGTGATAGGTACAGAGAATACAGAGTCTGTGTAGTATCTGTTCAGTTGGCTCTAAAGGTGGAGGAAGAATGTCTTGTGGTCTGGGTGTAGATCAGTGCAGAAGATCTGATATGCACTAATGTGCACTCCTGTGTGAGATGTCAGATGTATTGAGAATAGTACTTTTCTTTGGAAGATGAGCCTATTTTCAGTGTTTTCACCGATTCAAAACGGAGCTTTGTTTCCTCAGCGGGAATCCTTGACCGCTTAGGCCACCCTCAGAAAACTGGAAAAGATAGAGCGATGCCTTTTTTGGTCTCTTTCGAATTCAATATCGGAAATCGGTCCAAGAAATTTAACAGCGTACAAAAACACACAGATAGACAAACTGAATGATAGTTTGACGCGGTTCTCAAATTGAATGAAAACTTGATGAGTAAGTACACATTCCCAAGAGACTCTTTTGCTTCAATGATCTTTTTGCTGAGCATCGTTTCGTCTCGAGCAAGAGTTGTCACTTGACTCTCCTTCACTGGTGTCCCAAGTATGGAATCGAAGCTCACGGTTCCGGGTTCGATTCTAGGACATGAGTGGAACGAATTGGCTTCACCCGGAGCCGGGTTCTAGCCCGATCGGAGAATCAGCGATATCGGAATAGGATCGCGGGAAATTGCCTACGTCATGCTGTGTGATCTGGTGATAATCTCTATCGAATTTCATAATTATGTCCAGGTGTTTTTAATGAGAAATCTGGATGGAAATTAACGAAAGCAGAGAGTTCTCCGTTTTAATTTGACGATTTTCCGCAAAAACTTTTGGTGTCTCGAACGGTTTGTCTGATTTTCGTAAAAATTTAACGTGGGGGAAATAGACCACCAAGCGCCAATTTGGAGTCCTTTTTACTTTCTATTACTACAGTATAGCGGAGCTATACTAGTAATGAAAGTATTGCAATCGGTCCAAATTTTCAAAATCGGGAAATGATTGGAAATATCCGTTTTGGGATCCCCTGATGTCAAAAAAGTGATTTTTAGCCCATGGTCTGTACGTAACGTACGTACGTACGTACGTACTACAGGTTTAAATGGGAAAAAGTAGAAAGTTGTGAACAAAATATCTCAAGAACGGTTTGTCGTAAAGCGATGAAATTTGGTATGCTATCCCGGTATGGTCCAAGAACGCGACTGTAACAATTTGGTAAAAATCGGACAGTCACCCATCCAGATATTAACCAAAGTAATTGTTACTAAACCCTCATTTCGTGGAAAATGTTGAAAAGGTTGTGAACAAAATATCTCAAGAACGGTTTGTAGTAGAGAAATGAAATTTGGTATGCTATCCCGATATGGTCCAAGGACGCGACTGTAACAATTTGGCAAAAATCGGATAATCACCCATCCAGATATTAACCAAACTAATTGTTGCTTAACCCTCATTTCGTGGAAAAATATCTCAAGAACGGTTTGTCGTAGAGAAAAGAAATTTGGTATGCTATCCCGGTATGGTCCAAGAACGCGACTGTAACAATTTGGTAAAAATCGGACAGTCACCCATCCAGATATCAACCAAAGTCAATGTTGCTTCGAACTTCGAAAAAATTGCGGGTTGGAATTCCCTGTGTCGACAATTTCCCTTTTTCGTGAACTTACCAACGAATAAGCAACGTGAATTGGTTAAATCCATGTATTCTTTCAGGCGACATCGAATTGTGTTTTTAGCTCTGTGACTTACGGTTGAGAGTTGGTTCGATGACTCCCCTGTGTCGACAAATTTCTCTTTTATTTGTGAACCGTTACCAAATAAGCAAGTGAATAGTCAATCTCATGTGATTTTTCACGCGGAATCGAATGGTGAAACTTTTAGAACTGTCCGACTTAATGTAATAGAAAGTCGTGTGATGTTCACACCAGATTTTTTACTTTCTATTACTATAGTATAGCGAGCTATACTAGTACTGAAAGTATTGCAATCGGTCCAAATTTTCAAAATCGGGAAATGGTTGGAAATATCCGTTTTGGGATCCCCTGATGTTTCTGAGTGAATTTCGCAGTTGTAGGTAATAAGAATCTTTTAGGCACCTCTACTTGTTGTATTTGCAGCAAAATTGAAAAAAAAAAAAATGGACGAAGAGTGTGTGAAAGTTACTCACCAACTGGTATCCTCAAGTTGGTAGGGTTATCCGAATTATTCCAAACTGTACGTTTTCTAAGCAGTAAAATGTATTCACTCACAATAGGTATGTACTATGTAGGTATTCACAAAGTAAAGGTAAAACAGATATGGGTAATGGTAATTTGAAAAACACTGCGAAAAAAACAGAAGAAATAGGTAATTAAGGTATTCCGAAATTTGATAGTTGTTTTATGTGATTATTTGTAGGTACCGGTACCTACATACGAAACAAATAGAAATAGGTAGTAAAATATTATTAAAATTCTAATATTACCGTTTAGCAATTTGTTAAAAATTATATTGAAACACGTACAATATAATAGGTATGTATCTACAAGAAAAATGATAAATTATATAAAAAATATTTATATTTAAATTAGAAAAATATTTTTACTGTTTATTTTTTCGAAAAAGATCGCAAAAGCAGTCACATTGGCGATAAACAAAAATAAATCGAAAACAAACGTACGACACTACGTGAACGAACAAGTGAAACTAAAGCAGAATCTGCAGAATCAGAACTTAACACCAGCAACAGTTAACAGTAACAAGTAGGTATCAAGAAAGAAACTCAAACTCAAACAAGTTAACGAAAAAGAAGTGAAGACTGAAGACGGAGTAGTAAAGATTGAAGAACACAAAAAAATGAACGAGTAGAAGAAGTCTTCAGCATTTTGCTGAAAACTAATGGAACTTGGGTGTTTTTGGGCAAACAACAAAGCTCCACGTGTGGTATAAATATTATTTACCTAAACTGCATATACCTACACGTATAAAAATTGACAGAAGAGATCAAAATATGTATCTTCGAACTTTTCATTCCGATGAAATGAAAAGTTTATACCTATTCTGCTTTGTAAGCGCTAGGTCGCGGGTTCGATTCCCGGCAGGGGTGAACTTTATCATAAGCAGATAAGGTTCTGTTTCGGAACGGTGGGCTTTCTCCTATACCGCGTGTTTGGTATCATGAATGGTGACAATCTGGGCAAGTGTGTAGGTACCTACATAATATTAGGTATGTACGACTATGTAGTTAGGTCTATTAGGTACCTACCCTACTACAGACTTTCATTGTTGAATAATGTAGAAGAAGTGAATACGTATGTACCTAGTTAGGTAGTAGGTGCCTCCTTACTTGGAAAATTAGGTAGATTTATTGATCAAAAACTACCTACGTATGGGTAGGTAGGTACCTATTTTAGTTGATCAATGAATCATAATTTATTGACGATTTATTGACTTAGTGAACACTCGTTCAGCAAGATGATTCAGACAATGAATAAATTGAAATTGAATTAATTGAGTACCGAACTTTTCATTCCGATGAAATGAAAAGTTTATACCTATTCTGCTTTGTAAGCGCTAGGTCGCGGGTTCGATTCCCGGCAGGGGTGAATCATAAGCAGATAAGGTTCTTTTTCGGAACGGTGGGCTTTCTCCTATATCGCGTGTTTGGTATCATGAAAGGTGACAATCTGGGCAAGTGTGTAGGTACCTCTACCTACCTAGGTATGTACCTACATAATATTAGGTATGTACGACTATGTAGCTAGTTAGGTCTATTAGGTAACCTACTACAGACTTTTATTGTTGAATAATGTAGAAGAAGTGAATACGTATGTAGTTAGGTAGTAGGTACCTACCAACTTGGATACTCAGGTAGATTTATTGATCAAAAACTACCTACGTATGGGTAGGTAGGTACCTATTTTAGTTGATCAATGAATCATAATTTATTGACGATTTATTGACTTCACTCGTTCAGCAAGATGATTCAGACAATGAATAAATTGAAATTGAATTAACTGAGTAGGTTTTTTCGAAAAAGATCGCAAAAGCAGTCACATTGGCGATAAACAAAAATAAATCGAAAACAAACGTACGACACTACGTGAACGAACATTCGAACAAGTGAAACTAAAGCAGAATCTGAATCTGCAGAATCAAAACTTAACACCAGCAACAGTTAACAGTAACAAGTAGGTATCAAGAAAGAAACTCAAACAAGTTAACGAAAAAGAAGTGAAGACTGAAGACGGAGTAGTAAAGATTGAAGAACACAAAAAAAATGAACGAGTAGAAGAAGTCTTCAGCATTTTGCTGAACACAAATGGAACTTGGGTGTTTTTGGGCAAACAACAAAGCTCCACGTGTGGTATAAATATTATTTACCTAAACTGCATATAACTACACGTACCTATAAAAATTGACAGAAGAGATCAAAATATGTACCTAATCAACGATTTTATTGATTTCACCTTTCAACTCACATCATTAAATTTCGTGTTATTTGTCGAGAGTCTTAACCTTTACCTTTCCAGGCGTCTGTTTCAGATCCAGAAAGAACTTCTTTATGTTCGCAAAACTCTTATAACTTATCAACAGTTTTAACGCAACTACCAAAGTAGGTATCTAGATTGATAGGTACCTAAGTAGGTATACACCTAGGAAGAAAAATCTTTGTAAAAATGCATAGTTAGCGACTGTGAATTTAGTTTATTTAGTCAATGATTTATGAGATTTCAATATAATTTAACACAACGTGATTTTATAAATTAGGTACCTGCAGACACCGACTTAAGGGTACCTACTTACAGAGAAAAGATGACAAAATAAATTTATAAAACGCCTGGTATCAAATGTTGGAGTTATGCAATGTGCCAAGTACTACAGTTGAGGAAATCTCCGCTAGGGCCTAGGCTCGCTCTAGTTTGTTTACAAAATTTAGAGCTTTTTCGAAGTTTTTGTCAAGTTTGTGATTTTGTGAAAAGAAAAAAGAAGAAATTGGTGAAGTACCGACTCTTACAGGAGCTGAGAACTCTCATAGAATCACCTCCTTACAAAGACAAGTTGTTCATAAAGAATTTCAAATTCCACGAGTTTCCAGCCAAGGAGAACTATGTTGCCTGGTTAGGAGGAGCAATATTTGCTGCCTCCTCTGTTGGCTATTTCTATACAGGTACCTAATTTGATGCGGGATGATGAGAGTAGGTACATACCTACAAACCTACATAGGTAGGTACCTACAACATTGTTAGGTACTTATAAAGCAATCGGACAGAAACTTCAAATTATTAACATACCTACGTAGATAAACCTTCTCCTTTTTGTCAAGATATTCAAAGAAAAGTCGCGTCTAAAACATAACCTAATGTTAACGTAAAAGTGACATCTCCACCAATGGAACGTGTGCTCAGATTAGTGGAGATGTCATCATCACCACGCTCACCCTTCCTAATGCTAATGTAAAAGTAACATCTCCACCAATGGAACGTGTGCTTAGATTAGTGGAGATCATCACCACGCTCACCCTTCCTAATGCTAATGTAAAAGTAACATCTCCACCAATGGAACGTGTGCTCAGATTAGTGGAGATGTCATCATCACCACGCTCACCCTTCCTAATGCTAATGTAAAAGTAACATCTCCACCAATGGAACGTGTGCTTAGATTAGTGGAGATGTCATGAAGATATTTCTAAACTGTAGTAGAGTTTTGGAACGCGGGTCAGATATGTTCCGAAAAAAGTCTAGGTGAGGCCCGTCGTTCCCACATGCTGTTTGGGAAAAATTGTTTCGTGTGCAGTGGGAACAGTCTCATTTAAATTGCATTGCCTACATGACATTCGGAAAAAAATCGTGGGAAACTCCCAAGTGGGAACGGGTCTGTATTGGTGACTGAACCGAACCAATCCTACTGCACCATAGATAGGATTACGAGATCACCTGTGACAGACCAAATATTTCACATAAGGACCAGACAGCAGACTAGACCAGGATTAGAACTTGTGCCAGTCATCATGATTACCAACACATATTTGCCAACGCATTAGCAGGTTTTTGGTCAAGGAAAATGAAAGTGGAACCAAGACAGATTGGACGCAATTTGCATGCGAGAGATGTTATGTTAGTGGCATTAAAATTTGTCTACAGGGTGTGATACAACACATTCAGTGCCTCATATCACCAAAGTATGGAAAAGTATCTTACAAGTGTAATAGCCAATGGAAAAGCAGAATTCTGAATTTGAACGAATTAAATCAAAATATGGAATTGTAAATACTTTTCCATACTTTGGTGATATAGGGCACAGGTTATGGGGCCGAATAGGGGTATAATAAAACAAGGACTCTGCAAGATATAGAATCCGTAAGACCATACTCGTACCTTCTACCCGTAGTCTTACTGCTCAGCACAAACAAGAACAAACGAAGAAGGGAGCAGAACTATATTATATTTTTTTTTTTACAATAATGAAACTATTCAGAAATAAAAATCGAAACTACAGAAATAGTAGTTAAAAACTACAACCGGACTTCCACTTTACCATCCACTGAGTTCGGACCACTATCTGGCTACCTCCGCGACTTTCAGTAAGAACGAAGCTACAGTCTACAAGACTACAACCGAGGTACCTGTGCTACAGCCAGAGCCGCCCTGCAGGTAAATTTCTGATTAGGAATGTGGGTCTCCGGGTTTACAAGTCTGCAGAGATCTGCACACGATCTTGAATTTCGAGTTCTCTCTGCTCGGATCGATCTTAAACTGATGGTAGTGATGCCTATAGTAAAAATATCCTGCCCAGGACTGTGGATATAATTATTGAAAGATATATTCTGCCCAGGACTGTGGATAGGTATATTGAAAGATTGGAACCGGATTTTGCGATTATGTTCGCGGATTTGGCAATTATGTTCGTGGATTCGCGTCCCGAATCGACATTTTGGATATTTGGCAAGCCTACTTTTGAAGATATTTCTAAACTGTAGTAGAGTTTTGGAACGCGGGTCAGATATGTTCCGAAAAAAGTCTAGGTGAGGCCCGTCGTTCCCACATGCTGTTTGGGAAAAATTGTTTCGTGTGCAGTGGGAACAGTCTCATTTAAATTGCATTGCCTACATGACATTCGGAAAAAAATCGTGGGAAACTCCCAAGTGGGAACGGGTCTGTATTGGTGACTGAACCGAACCAATCCTACTGCACCATAGATAGGATTACGAGATCACCTGTGACAGACCAAATATTTCACATAAGGACCAGACAGCAGACTAGACCAGGATTAGAACTTGTGCCAGTCATCATGATTGCCAACACATATTTACCAACGCATTAGCAGGTTTTTGGTCAAGGAAATTGAAAGTGGAACCAAGACAGATTGGACGCAATTTGCATGCGAGAGATGTTATGTTAGTGGCATTAAAATTTGTCTACAGGGTGTGATACAACACATTCAGGTTACGGGGCCGAATAGGGGTACAATAAAACAAGGACTCTGCAAGATATAGAATCCGTAAGACCATACCTTCTACCCGTAGACCTACTCCTCAGCACAAACAAGAACAAACGAAGAAACAAACGAAGAAGGGAGCAGAACTATTACAATAAAATTGCCTACCTCCTACTTTATTTAGATTGCCAACGTAGGACTGGAAAGTCCCTTTTTGTCAGCAGTTTCAATAAAGTCTCTTTCATCGGTTATAAATTGTTTTTTTTTTTTTTTTATAATGAAACTATTTAGAAATAAAAATCCGGTAAACTATTTAGGAATAGTTAAACACTACAACCGAACTTCCACTTTACCATCCACTGAGTTCGGACCACTATCTGGCTACCTCCAAGACAGATTGGACGCAATTTGCATGCGAGAGATGTTATGTTAGTGGCATTAAAATTTGTCTACAGGGTGTGATACAACACATTCAGTGCCTCATATCACCAAAGTATGGAAAAGTATCTTACAAGTGTAATAGCCAATGGAAAAGCAGAATTCTGAATTTGAACGAATTAAATCAAAATATGGAATTGTAAATACTTTTCCATACTTTGGTGATATAGGGCACAGGTTATGGGGCCGAATAGGGGTATAATAAAACAAGGACTCTGCAAGATATAGAATCCGTAAGACCATACTCGTACCTTCTACCCGTAGTCTTACTGCTCAGCACAAACAAGAACAAACGAAGAAGGGAGCAGAACTATATTATATTTTTTTTTTTACAATAATGAAACTATTCAGAAATAAAAATCGAAACTACAGAAATAGTAGTTAAAAACTACAACCGGACTTCCACTTTACCATCCACTGAGTTCGGACCACTATCTGGCTACCTTCGCGACTTTCAGTAAGAACGAAGCTACAGTCTACAAGACTACAACCGAGGTACCTGTGCTACAGCCAGAGCCGCCCTGCAGGTAAATTTCTGATTAGGAATGTGGGTCTCCGGGTTTACAAGTCTGCAGAGATCTGCACACGATCTTGAATTTCGAGTTCTCTCTGCTCGGATCGATCTTAAACTGATGGTAGTGATGCCTATAGTTAAAATATTCTGCCCAGGACTGTGGATATATTGAAAGATTGGAATAGTAAAAATATCCTGCCCAGGACTGTGGATATATTGAAAGATTGGAAGATTGAAACATAGGTAGGTAAATACATACACAGATACTTGGTTAAAATATTCTACCCAAGACTTGATACATTTGATCTTTCGAGACGTTTTTTTTTTTCAACAAGTTTTCATTTATATTTGATCGACAAAAAACTCAGAACATAGGTACATTTTTCTTATAAATGGTATACCTACCCATCCGTATAAGCGGAGCTTGTGCCACGGATGGGGATCGGAACTTTTCATTCCGATGAAATGAAAAGTTTATAACTATTCTGCTTTGTAAGCGCTAGGTCGCGGGTTCGATTCCCGGCTGAGGTGAACTTTATCATAAGCAGATAAGGTTCTTTTTCGGAACGACTGGCTTTCTCCTATATCGCGTGTTTGGTATCATGAAAGGTGACAATCTGGGCAAGTGTGTAGGTACCTCTACCTACCAAGGTAGGTACCTACATAATATTAGGTGTGTACGACTATGTAGTTAGTTAGGTCTATTAGGTACCCTACTACAGACTTTCATTGTTGAATAATGTAGAAGAAGTGAATACTATGTAGTTAGGTAGTAGGTACCTACCAACTTGGATACTCATGCAGGTAGGTTTATTGATCAAAACCTACCTACGTATGGGTAGGTACCTATTTTAATTGATCAATGAATCATAATTTATTGACGAGTTCAACTTCACTCGTTCAGCAAGATGATTCAGACAATGAAGAAATTGAAATTGAATTAACTGAGTAGGTAGGTAGGTAGGTAGGTAGATAGTTACTAAATCAACGATTTTATTGATTTCACCTTTCAACTCACATCATTAAATTTCGTGTTATTTGTCGAGAGTCTTAACCTTTACCTTTCCAGGCCTTTGTTTCAGATCCAGAAAGAACTTCTTTATGTTCGCAAAACTCTTATAACTTATCAACAGTTTTAACGCAACTATAACCAAAGTACCTAGATGTAGATTGATAGGTACCTAAGTAGGTATACACCTAGGAAGAAAAATCTTTGGAAAAATGCATAGTTAGCGACTGTGAATTTAGTCAATGATTTATGAGATTTCAATACCTACCTATATTAATTTAACACAACGTGATTTTATAAATTACCTGCAGACACCGACTTAGGGTAGGGTAGGTACCTACAGAGAAAAGATGACAAAAATAAATTTATAAAACGCCTGGTATCAAATGTTGGAGTTATGCAATGTGCCAAGTATTACAGTTGTGGAAATCTCCGCTAGGCTCGCTCTAGTTTGTTTACAAAATTTAGAGCTTTTTTGAAGTTTTTGTCAAGTTTGTGATTTTGTGAAAAGAAAAAGAAGAAATTGAAAAATTTTGTAAAAGAAAATCTGGAAAAGCGAGAGCGTTTTTCATCAAATCCGCAGAGCTTCAATAATCTATTGAACATCAAAAGCTAGTTCGCAGTGTGCTCCCCGGAAAACTCTCAAGAAAACTACTCAACACAACTTTCGTACGTCACAAAACATACTCCTACCTAGTGATTAGTGAAGGCAAAGTTACATATTGTTAATAATAGATAATAAAATAAGTTGTCAATTTGTGACACAAAGCATCCACAGTAGATACATTTGGTAGTGTGCTCCCCGGAAAACTCTCAAGAAAACTACTCAACACAACTTTCGTACGTCACAAAACATACTCCTACCTAGTGATTAGTGAAGCAAACACTAATAAGAAGATTCCAAGTAAACCAGGCAAAGTTACATATTGTTAATAACAGATAATAAAATAAGTTGTTAATTTGTGACACAAAGCATCCACAGTAGATACATTTGGCGTTGTGAAAGTAATGGCAAGTGTAGAAAGCTCCAACAACTTCCATACTTCTGTAACTCATAGGATTGACCCATAGAACAACAGACACAGTGCTTAACACTGAACAAGCAGAAAATTACAATACTTGAGGCAGTAACTAGCAGAAATATACATCCAGCAAGATGACATACATGGAATTCTTGGGCTGCACCATGACAGCATTTGGCCCTGTCATAGCTATGTTCCTGACAACCATTATGCAAGATCCGGTCAAAGTAATTATCTTAGTAGCAAGTGCCTTTGCCTGGCTCCTATCCCTCCTGCTATCTTCCATTGTGTGGTTTGTCATACGCTACCAATGCAACATTATATTTGGTGTTGTTATATCCGTCCTGTGTCAAGAAGCATTCAGGTATATTTTGTATTTGATATTACAGAAATCTCGAGGTGGCTTACAGTATGTAAGTGATAGGAATACTATGGATAACACCTATGCTATGGCCTATGTATCTGGGCTTGGCTATGGTACTATCAGTGCAGCATTTTCATTGCTTAATGTTTTAGATCAAGTGTCAGGTCCAGGGACAATGGGCCTCAAAGGAGAGTCCCAGTACTTTGGTTTCACCACATCTATTTTTACTTGTTGTTTTTCTCTACTTCATGTATTCTGGTCTATTGTATTCTTCAGAGGTGTAGAAATCAAGAACAGAACTTTAGTAGCTAGTGTTGTGCTATCACATATTTTCATTTCAAGCTACACATGGTACATGAATAGCTCAGGCCTATTTAGTGTTTTGTTCATTATTGTCTTTACTTTATTCACTGCAATGTTTGCCTATAAAGTTATCGGAGGTTCAAAGAAAACTATGTGTAATGGGGAGAATCTCATTGCAGAAGCCAATTGAGTAGATTGATTTGTATCAGAGCTAGAGCCTTACTGTCAAACACTAATGAAATATAATAAGTAACTAATTTTGTGATCTCTAGGTGTATTGCATTTTCTTCTCTAGGTTTTAATATGATGATTTTGAGTCTCTTAAATCAGTAATATGTAGGTATAATATTATGGTGAGGTAGTATTTCAAAGATAGTTTTAATTTATCCTACTCCAATTAAAATGGACTCTAGTGTTTGAAAATGTTAGACATAAGTAGATACCTACATTATTATGTGGTCCATACCCCTTCCTAACTTCCTCCTTGCATTGTTTCTTGGTTTAGAATACTGACGGGTTTAGATTAGTAGACTAAGAAGTAAGAAAAAGGTACTCTCCATCCCTATCCTTACCTGAGTTTGTTTAATAAATTGTATCATAGTAAGTACCTACGTAATTCTATTTAGTTATTTGTTCAATAGAACAGAAACTTGTCAGGTGTAAACTGTTAGGAAGGTGTTCAATAACCAACCTCTTTTTTATATATATATAAATTGTATTGTACATAATTCTATTAAGTTATTTGTTCAATAGAACAGAAACTTGTCAGGTGTAAACTGTTAGGAAGGTGTTCAATTACAAACCTCTTTTTTTAAAGTATACTTTATCCACCTGATAAGTCACTGTTTTACACTCACTGTGAATATAAACCATACTTTTTTTGTGTAACCTTTCCGTTAATTTTATCATAATAAATTCCACTTTTATATTACTATTTTATGTTATACCTACCATACCAGTGTCCATTTGTTTTCTCTAGTTTTTAGTGTCTCTTCATAGTTCATTTTGATGGTGGTGAATGACTCCTGATTGAGATCTTACTATCCCTTCAGTGCACAGTTCATTATGAAAGTCCCCCCCCCCTTTGCTTTTTTCTTCAAGAACTTTGGTACTGTTTTCACACAATGCTTCAAGGCACTTTTTTTTGTACCTACAATGTGAGGTGTTCCCTGCCTTGATAGTAAGATACATACTTGCAGTTTGACTACTATAAGATTAATGAAAGAACAGAAATATTGTGATACATATAAAATAATGAGTTGAAAGGATAGTGGATAGTTCAGATGAAACAGTGATTAGGTGATTTGAGGTTCAACTCAAACATACAACCAAGACATGAGCCTGAGTGACATAGTGATACAAATGTGGTTGGCCTATTCTAGAGATGGGTTCGATTCCCACGTAACATACATAAATTATACCAAACAGCGTTCAAGCCAAATTTGATTTGCTAAATAAATTAATTATAAGTAGTATTGCTTATTTATACTGGTCAAATAGGTCTAAAGAATCCCTTACCCCAGCAGTAGGCTGCTACAATTATTGAGGTCAAATTCTCAAACAATACTGTGGGTAAAATTCTATGCCTCGGCTGGCATTGAACCCACGACCACAAGATCTGGGGGTTCGAAATGGGATTTGAAGCTGTGAGCTTTAGATGTCCAAAAGAGCAGCCCTTTCGGCTATGCCCCTTAGAATTCAAGGTTGGTACAGGTGACCGTGTCACACTTTTCACAGCTTTAGGCTATCTAATTCGAGAGATGGTGATACTGCAGGAGCTTTTGAGTTCCAGAAAGAAAGGGCCTTCCTGTTGAGGTGAAAATGTGGATGGCATGATCTCGTACGTACCTGAGGGGAGATTATCCATTTCTACCGCGACAAATCCTGATCTGTATTGGCAAAAAAAAAGTTATTAGAAATAACTTGGTTTCTTGTCACTCGATTTCTTAGACATGAGTTTAACGTCACTGTAAAAGCTAAGGTTTTTTGACAAACTAAATTCCCAAATAAATGAGGAGAGAGAAAGTCCCTCAAAACTCTCATATAAATGAGATTCATACCCTCCAGTTTACCACGCGAGCATCTTGACCACTACGCTACCAAGGCAGGTTTGAACAAAAAAAGAGATCGATTCGGGGATTCGAACCCAGGACCCTCCCAGTTTCTCACCTGTACGCTCCCGAGTCTTTCGTCTTGAACGGAGCCGTGGCAGTTTCGTCATCCAGCCTGACACAACTTATCTTGACGCCAAGGGAATACTGCTTCGGTCCCTTGAGAAATACGAGTAGGGTATTGTCCATACTCTGACGGGAGTCTAGGGTCACTTGGTAGCGGGGGTTGTTAGGATAGGTGGCCGGATAATTGGGACATCCGCCCGCCGTGAGTCCTTTCCATTCGCCGGAGATCTGACACCGAGAAAAAATAGTGAAGCCTGTGACTTTTTTTTTCTTTTTTTTAGCTGAATTCCCTTTATGGTATTAGGGATGAGCTCTTATTTTTTTATTTTTAATTTTTTACTATTTTTAAAGGTTTGACTGTGGGAACTGTAACAACGGAGGTCTTATCGTCTCTGAATCAAAGAGAGAAGGAGGACAGGATAGGAGGAAAAACAAGCTTTCTGAGAACGGACCTTTTTTGTTAGGATGGAGTTCGTCCTGGGCGGGAATTGAACCCATGACTTAACGCTTACAAGGCAGGCGCGCTACAATCCAAGCTAATTAGGCTGACACTCCTAAGCTTCGACTCCATTTTTTTTTTTTTTTTTTTTTTTTGAAATTTGGTATGTGTGGCTTTGTCCGTTTTTTCTTTTGACCCCCCATTTTTTGTTTAGGATGAAGTGCACTCCGGGTGGGAATAGAACCTAGCGTTTACAAGGCAGGCGCGCTATCTAACTAGGCTGGCAGACCAGGTTTTAATACATACTTCTTCTTTACATATACTGCTCGGACGCATTCTCCAAGCATTCTCGGAAGTAAACATAAACATAAGATCGTAAGTAGACCAGATTTCAATACGTACTTCTTCTTTGAATTGGTAGGGGTTCTCAATCTTCTCCAATCGGAACGGACAAGTGGCATACGCCCGCAGCGTGTAGTATATAGTATGCATCTTCTCGTATTGAGATACTACCAGAGTGTATTTCCTAGAGGAGTTCTCATTGAGTATGATCTTGCATAGGTAGTGGGGACTGTTGATCCGTACACCGTCCAGATAGGGGGGTGGGTCATCTGTAATGGAATAGAATAGAATGTTTGTATTGTGTATTATTTGTTTAATTAACAAAGTTAAAAAGAAATACCTAAAGAAAAGAAAGATGAGTGTTTCACCGCCGTTTTCATTTCGTAGCAATGAACCAACTGCTACAGTAGACGCATGTGGTTTGTGTCGTAGCATGCCCATCCCGTAGTATGCCTCTCATCAGATGGGCGATAAAAGACACAATACTTCCCATTTTGGGGCTGTTCCCTGCCTAAATAGGTGTGAATGATTGTCTTTAAAGACCTGAAAGAATAGAAGATTACCTAAAGACCAGAGCATGTGAGAAATACATAGAAGGAAGAAATATTAATATATTTCTTCCTTCTATGTAATTCTCACATGCTCTGGTCTTTAGGTAATCTTCTATTCTTTCCAGATCTTTGAAGGCAATCATTCACACCTAAGTAATTACTTACCCACACCTTCAATTCAAACAGGGCCATGTCCAGGATTTTGTGGATGCCCCAAATTTTTGGAGTCTTGCCTACAGTCTACAGTAATCTTCTCCTTTACTGACAGTAAAGGAGAAGAACGGGGGGCGGCCCCCTCGCACCCCTCCCCTTAAATAAGGCCCTGCCTTCAAGGGCACAACGATCTTGTTTTTAAAACCTCTTATCTAGGTAGTAAAAAAAAAAACTCAACCTGAACTCAACTACTCAACTCTCACTTGGCTCCACTTTCAATCAACTCATTCAGTACACAACTATCCACTGCTTCCACACATCCTTGCATGTAAACAAGAAGAAAACACGAAATTTGAAAATTTCCATTTTTCCTGAGCCTGAGAGAAATTTCCTGCAAGGAAATTCAGATTTTCTTTTAAAATTCCTTTATTTCACCACTAAAAAGTTCAAACTACACAAATTTAAATAAGTTCACAGTTCAGACCTATTCAAGTGCTTGAGATAATGGTGAGCTGGTAATTCAAACATCTGTGACTGGTAAGTCCTGTGGAAGGATGGGCTTGTTATCTCATGATCTGGATCTGGGCCAAAGAAAACTTAGTTCTTAACTAAACTTCGTTTTTTTTTTTTTTTTTTTTTTTTTTCGAAATTAGGTATGTGTGGCTTAGTCCGTTCTTCCTCTTGACCCCTCATTTGTTTAGGATGAAGTGCACTCCGGGTGGGAATAGAACCTAGCGTTTACAAGGCAGGCGCGCTATCTAACTAGGCTGGCAGACCAGGTTTTAATACATACTTCTTCTTTACATATACTGCTCGGACGCATTCTCCAAGCATTCTCGGAAGTAAACATAAACATAAGATCGTAAGTAGACCAGATTTCAATACGTACTTCTTCTTTGAATTGGTAGGGGTTCTCAATTTTTTCCAGCCGAAACGGACAAGTGGCATACGCCCGCAGCGTGTAGTATATGGTATGCATCTTCTCGTATTGAGATACTACCAGAGTGTATTTCCTAGAGGAGTTCTCATTGAGTATGATCTTGCATAGGTAGTGGGGACTGTTGATCCGTACACCGTCTAGATAGGGAGGCGGGTCATCTGTAATAGAACAGAATAGAATGTTTGTATTGCATATTATTAAATTTGTTTAATTAACAAAGTTAAAAGAAAAAAAAGATGAGTATTTCACAGCCGTTTTTATTTCGTAGCAATGAAACAACTGCTACATTAGACACAATCACCTGTGTTCTGCGTAGTAGCATGCACATCCCGTAGTAGGCCTCGATAAAAGACACAATACTTCCCATTTTGGGGTTGGGTCAACACGAGAATACCAGAAAGTAACCTGTTGAAATATTTGCAATCGAAAAACGAGTGCCCATTGTCGATGGTGGGATTCGAACCCGGGACCTTCTGCATGGCAAGAGCTTTACTAATGGGCTAACCGTGATTTAAATTACTTACAAGGGTAGTAGACTCGTTTGCCCTCGTTCTTGTAGACCAGCACGGTAATGTACTCTCTGTTCTGCTTGAAATCCTCGAGCTGTGTGATATGCCTTGTCAGCAGAATCCACTGTATTTAGTGGGGAACATTATTTTGTGACAAGCATGTGAATATGAGTTGTACTCAATTACCTATGTGACTTTAAGTCAGTCATCATACGAAATTTCTCTTTGGACTGGCAGCGGGTGTGCTAGGTGGCCATTGTCCAAAATAGTCCAAAGAGGAATTTCGTATGATGACTGGCTTAAAAGTGACATAATCGAATACAACTATGCTTAACTGCTTTGCAGTCTTAACACAGTTAGTTGAATTTCCATTTTTTTTCTCAAATGTCAATTCTCTGCTCAAAATTTGTACTCGTTTTTCGATTGCAAATATTTCAACGGTTTCGTTGAAATATTTGCAATAATGAAAATTCACGTCTATCCACCTGATTTTTTTAATTAATTTTTTTGAGGGGGGTTCACGTCTCTTTAACTTCAGAGATTCTTCGAGACGGGGTTTTTTTGAAGAAGTTTGAAGTTTTTAAAAGATGAGTGTTCCACCGCCGTTTTTATTTCGTAGCAATGGAACAACTGCTACATTAGACGCTTGTGGCCTGTGTCGTAGCATGCCCATCCCGTAGTATGCCTCTCATCAGATGGGCGAGAAGAGACACAATACTTCCCATTTAGGTGCTGGGTCAACACGAGAACACCAGAAAGTAACCCGTTGAAATACCGTGCCCCCACATCTCGCTATTGTATGAACTGACTTGGATTCAAACCACCAACTTCCACATCCGTAGTATATGCCCCATCTCATCATAGAGTTTTCAGTTAATCCTTAAACTCTGGAAATACTGGTCTGTGTAAAGGGTGACGTCAAAGAAAACCCTTGACATTGTGACTCGTGTAATAAAACAATAATTGGAGGTAATTTATTTGAAAAATGAGAACAGAGCAGGTCAAATCATATCATCGACTCGTATCATCAATTTACATTGGTAATACCACCACTGGTCTGAGTGCACCCCGAACTCCAAGCACAGAGCTGAAAAAAATTCGACCCCGCCGGGAATCGAACCCGGAACCTCCGGAGTGCAAGCCTAGTGTGATACCCACTCGGAGGCTACCAAGCAATAATCATCCTACTTACTGATGTACACAGAATGTATGACTGAACAATCCCGGATTCCAGTTCATATAGAAAACGTCGTAGAATCTCAATATGCTCTCGTAATCAATCCAGAAGATCCCATTGTCAAACATGGAGGCGCTGTTGGGGTCGAAATTGAGCGCCCTCTTCAGTTCGGGCGTCCAATGAAGCCGGTCTAGTTCGGAATAGTTGCCTCGCCATCGGACGTTTGACCAGGGATTCTTCAGCTGCAGAAGACGCAAACCCTGTGACCAAGAGACAGAAGACTCTTCATTTTTTTTTTTTATTTTATTTTTTTATTATTTTTTTTTACCAAGAGGTTTAATAGAGGGAACCAGGACCATATTTAGGGGGACGAGGGGACCCGTTCTCCCCCTCGGGCTTCAACTTTACTAAGGTGGGGACTCCGAGCATCCGGTACATCCCTCTTTGCAAATCTTCCCCCCCCCCAAAAAATCCCTGGATACCGCCCTTGAATGGAACTATAAAGTGAACAGGTATTTTCGTCTCGGAAATCGAAGAGGAAGAAGGAAGACAAGACAGGAGAAAAGCCAGCCCGTTCGAGAACGAACATCATCCAAAATCGGCCCCGGGGACTTTATCTAGGTACCGCCGAACCTAACAGAAAGTCGGTAAATCCGTACTGCCGTACTTTAGCATTGACTTTCCTCACATCAATCACACAGCATACGCATGGTGTCGACACGAGACCGTTCTCTCTTCTTCATTCGGAGACAAATCTCCCGTTTGCACCACGGTAACCAAAACATCGCCCTTGAGTGCAGACGGGTAAACAAATTCTCGAACACGGAAGTCTGCGTTAAAATCCTCGCGTCGTTAGGTCGGATTGCGCGAGCCGCTCCGGTATCCAGCCCGTTGAGAGCGTGAAGCGTCTATGTTGTTCTGAAACAGAAAGTCATCGGAGTAGGAAAAAAAGAACATGGGATGGGACATGCTACGACACAGACCACATGCGTCTAACGTAGCAGTTTTTTTTATTCCTTGGCCAAAAAAAAAAAAGGGGAAAACCCATTAAAAAAAAAAAAAAAAAAAAAAAAAACGTTCCGTGGGTTTCATTCCCGTTCGGGGTGGGCTTTATCCTAAATAAAGTTCGTTCTCGGAACTTCCTCCTCTCTTCGATTTCGAAACGAAATTAGGTTGTTTAGGAAAACAAGGAAGGGACTTGGACGGTAAAAAAAGACAATTTTTCTTCAAGCGTTAAATTGTCCTTCCTAATTGTAAAAATTCATGCTCCACTAATTGTGAATGTAACGCTACAAAACACACAAAAGTTTTGTAGTCACGTTCCATTAAATCATCACTCAAAAGCCCAAACAAATGCATACATTAGTGTTTTTATAGTGAACAGATAATCGTCGTAATTTTCAGTTGTCACCTCAATATACCTCAATATTTTCAAAGCTACTCCTTGAAAATTTGGCCCCTTTACCTGAGAATACGTGCAACCTCATGCTGACCGCTGGTAAATAGACTTAGTAGTCTTAGAAGTGCCATCACACTCCTCAATATACCTCAATATTTTCAAAGCTACTCCTTGAAAATTTGGCCCCTTTACCTGAGAATACGTGCAACCTCATGCTGACCGCTGTCAAATAGACTTAGTAGTCTTAGAAGTGCCATCACACCATAAGTTACCTCCAGTCAATTAACTTTTTACTAAAGTTCACTTCTATTGTTAACCATTTACTCAAGTTCACTTACCAAACCTATTGCAAAACAATGGCAACCCGGGTCAAAATCAAGAAAGATCGCGGTGACACATTATTCAAGCAAACCTACGCCAAGAACATTCAGAGAACACTCAGTCCCATCTTGTATCTTCACAAGTTGTATGCCGTGGTACCGTTTCACTTGGATACGTACAGATTTCAAGTGATACCGTTTATAGTGTCCACGGTTCTGATATACGGGATGATTTACTTCTATTTGATACAGATGGATGTGAAGAAACAGGTGAACACTTCAGATTGATTTTCTAATTCTAATTGAATAAATAAATGTCGTTTTCTTTGTGTCATTATATCAGAACTTTGGTGCTCGCTGCAGTATTATAGGATTTTCCAAATATCTCAATAATTCCCGTGGTACCGTTTCACTTGGATACGTACAGATTTCAAGTGATACCGTTTATAGTGTCCACGGTTCTGATATACGGGATGATTTACTTTTATTTGATACAGATGGATGTAAAGAAACAGGTGAACACTTCAGATTGATTTTCTAATTCTAATTGAATAAATAAACAAATGTTTTCTTTGTGTTATCATATCAGAACTTTGGTGCTCGCTGCAGTATTGTAGGATTTTCCAAATATCTCAATAATTCAGCACCCAATGTTTACCAATACCAATACCTAACCATGCTGGCACCGGTCGCTATGTGCATTTATTTTACATATGATACAAATTTTTGACCCCGCTGGGAATCAAACCCGGGTCTTCCGCATGCAAGGATTTTGTTACTTTCAGCCTTATTGTTATTTTCCTCCTAATGACGAATTACACAAGTTCCGCCGGTATTAAACCCCGCACACCATTCCTGTATAAAGTGATTCACTTGCTAACTTCTTGTATAAGAGCTACCTGTATCTGTTTCTCACCTTGTATTGTATCCTTGCTATCTTCACATCGCACTGGCTCAATAATTCCGAGTGGAATGACCACTACACCATGGGAGCTGACTTCTAGTTGAAATTTTAAAGGCACAGGAGCAGTGGTAACTAGTTTTTCCTCGAATACACTGATCTAATCTAAGGGCAATCCTTCTTGCAGGTCAATTCCAGCAAGCCCTACATTTTCAAGCTCATCCCCATCTTGTTATCCCATGGTCAGGTGATATTCAGCGCCCTACTCTTGGGTGTGTGTCATTTTAGGTCCATTCGTCTCAACCAGAAGTTGAGAAGCATTGTGCTGAAGCTCATCAAGATCGATGAGATAATGAGTGAGCAGTTGAATATCCATGTGAATTATACGTACATGAGGTAACTAATGCTGTCCGGCTAATGGCTGTAACTCGTTAGGCCACAGAATTGGGACATCCGCCCGCCGTGAGTCCTTTCCATTCGCCGGAGATCTGACACCGAGAAAAAATAGTGAAGCCTGTGACTTTTTTTTTCTTTTTTTTAGCTGAATTCCCTTTATGGTATTAGGGATGAGCTCTTATTTTTTTATTTTTAATTTTTTACTATTTTTAAAGGTTTGACTGTGGGAACTGTAACAACGGAGGTCTTATCGTCTCTGAATCAAAGAGAGAAGGAGGACAGGATAGGAGAAAAACAAGCTTTCTGAGAACGAACCTTTTTTGTTAGGATGGAGTTCGTCCTGGGCGGGAATTGAACCCATGACTTAACGCTTACAAGGCAGGCTCAACTGCGTCCTGGTTCACATTGTCAACTTGTACTTCTTTCACAAACTGGATGACAACATTCCCTTCCTCTTTCTGCTTCTCTTCTACATGCCCAATATGTACGAGAAACTGTACAAGGTAAAATAGAGGATGTACTTAATATTGATAACAACTTTTGACAAATTTAATGAATGGAGCAATGAGGTATATTATAGGAGGGATATGAGCGATAGCTAATCTTGAAGGGAGATGAGATGGAGGGGAGTTGACTTACTTTTACAGTGGAACCTCGATATAACGAAGTCCAAGGAAAATGCCCAAAATTTCGTTATATCGAGGTTTTTGTAATATCTATTTTTCGTTATATCGAGGGGAAAATCGAAACTATTTCGTTATATCAATTTACTTCGCTATACTGAGGTCCAAATCAGACTAACTTCATTGTACTGAGGTAAAATTCTACTCGATTTTAAGATCACTTCGCTATACTGAGGTTAAAATTCGATCAATTTCGTTATACTGAGGTAATTTTCTCGGGCTCGTGCCCCAAATTATTACTTCGTTGTATCTATTCTTTTTACTTCGCTATACTGAGGTTTTTGCCTCTGAAGGGAAGGGGAATCGACTTTTCTTCGTTATATCGAGGTTCGTTATATGGAGATTCCACTGTATTTGGTTACAGACCGATTCCACGACGCGACGGACTAAACTTTCGTTCGTTTTACTCCTCACGCAAAACCAATTGTTGCTTTTGTTGTCATTTGGAGATAACATCTTCGGAGAAGTGGGTTTCTTATATTAAACAAAAAAAGAGCAGTTTTTTAATGGAAGAAACCCAAAAATCCCCAAATACTCAAGTCCTAAAAAATTGTTTCCTTACTTGAATACTCCTTTATGGACGTTTCTGGCCTGTATAACCGGTTAAGTACTTGAATACTCGGTAATCAGCAACTTTGTGAAGGTCTATATGTTGGGCATCATGATCTTAGCTTCAAGGTGAAAGGGACAGGCATGATCGCATCTCTGGTGCGTTCTGTCATCAAAGGTTTCAACGTACGGAAACGGATCAAGATGGAACATTCCAACTTGCTATGTCTTCCACAACCGACCAGTATTCCAGCATCCAGTATCTACAAAATATACTTCACATTCCTCTGTGTGTTCCTTATGGTTATATTCAATGGTTACTTGAGACGCATGCGTCGGGTGTGTTGCGCGTTGTTCTTCAGGAAGCATGAGAAGCGTCGTGTCCTCTACCTCTACAATGAATCATTACGACAAAGACGCGCCTTCTTCAAGTTCAAAAAAGCGCGCGCATCCCGTCTTGTGAAAGAAAATCGTCTGAGTGAAGACAGCAACATACTTCTCATTCTACGACTTAGATTCCCAAGATATTTCCGCTGGCTTGTTATATTTCCCATGGCGAGGAGGAAGTGTCTCATATGCAAGGAGCCAGAGGAAAGGAATTGGCCTAAGCATGCTTGTCCGGACTGTCCATATGTGTTTTGTCAGGAGTGCTGGGATATGATTGATCATAACTGTTATCTGTGTTATCCTTTGCCTCAGGAGGAGCAAGATCAGAGTGATGATGGATTTGAGTGGAATAAATCCGAGTGATGAGAAGGTAATGGTCAAAAAACTGACTGGTGGTTGAATTTTCCACTAAAATACTCGTGCATAGATATTAGATACATACATACGTTTCTAATTCGTGTGTTCTCTGCGCGAAATCATATCTTTTTATTCCCCTTATCCTTATTCGTGATATACATAGAGAACTACCCTAGACCTATTTTCTTAGGTGGGCATACAATAAATAAAAGTCATCTTCCTCTCATTCTAGAAAACAATTATTATTATTCAACCTATTTGTACGTTCCCAAATTGTTACAGCTGGAGATATTTCTACAACGGATAAGCTATCACAAGATGGAACTAATGCTGTGCGGGTTATTTCCTCTGGATTACAGATTGATCTACTCGGTAAGAGATAAAGAAGTGGTTGGGTGGAAGAGCTCATTTTGGAGAATTCTGCCACTTTGAACAAAGCCATAAAAAAGTCCTATTTGAACTATCGCTTATTCTTTAATCGAAATAGGATAAAACCGGGTTATCGGGATAAGACTGAAGTGTCACCCAGTGTTCCAAGTTACACAACTTGATTTGCTTTTAAAGACTAGGTTCCCCTGGTGTCTAGCCCAAATCTCCCCAATCTCATGTCACCCGTCCAGACACACACCACGCACGACGTAGCCTAACTTCAGTGATCCATCAAGAACTGGTTTACTAAACATGTTCGGGTTTGTTTCAGATCGTGGGTACAGCCACCACATATTGGATCATACTCATTCAGTTCCAATTGGCAGTCTACGACAAAGAACGCTAAAATACGACGGAGGTGAATAGACAGTCTTCGGAACTAAAGGTTGGTGGTTCGGGTGCAATCCAAGCCAAGTAAAAAATTTAGCGTAGTGTAATTATCGAGAAACGATATTTGTGAACCCAGGCGTTATCATTTCCTAGTGTTTCACTGTCAAGGGTCTATATTTATGCTGGGATTGATGAAACCAGGATTTCCCTATATGTCCCTAATACTCGGATTGAACTCAATCCTGAGACAATCCACGGTGTTAAAACTCCGCCTTATGCCAGGCTAGGTGCGAGGCTTATGTTCACTGTTCAGTTTATAGATAACTCTTGGATCAATCGTTTCTATTGGTTGATTTCAAACTTTTCAGCCAATAAGATTGCTCAATCCGAGAGTTAAACTTGAACCGAGTTCAAACTCAGATCGTAGTCCCAGCCGCCATCGTAAAAATTCTACTTACGCTATTGGATCCAGGAAAGTCGTATCCGCCCATGACTTTCATGTACGCTTTCTCCAAAATCGACACCCAGAGCTCATTCTTATTCTGAGAGTAGGAACAGAGGAGTTGATTGAACCTGGCCATGGGCAGTTGATCATCTATGATGACCTTCCTTGTAATTCCGTTCAGATGAAGCTTCACCATGTATTTGCCTGCGATTCGTACAACAAATTTTCATATGATTCTCAAGGAATTTTACCGAATTTGTATTATATGGGTTAGGTGGTAGGTTCACTAAAGAAACATTAAACAAAATTTCCAAGTATGTATAGGTGCTCGAGTGTGAAAAAAAAAAAAAAAAAAAAAAAAAAAAAAAATCGGGGTAGTTTAAATTTCTAATTTCTATTCTTTTACTCTAAAGGTGTGTCTAAACATAGTCGACCGGCCGGCCGTCGATCGACGAGGTGAATCCAATGTTTTTGAGGCAGTGTGGGCGGTTCAGTCGACATCGATCAATGGGTCGACTATGTGTGGACACACCTTAACAGCTTTTTCTGGATGTTTTATGTTCCTAGCTGGCTCCATAAAAATATAGATGCGGAAAAAGTTCCAGAATCAATTTTATCTGTCCCAATTTTTTCTCCTTCTTCTTTCTCACACGAGTGGACAGTAAATAGTGGTACGAAGACAGATCAATCAGTAACGTTTCAATTCTTTACCGAAAGGGTTATAGACAGGTTCCTTGTTCCGATTTCTAGGATAGATTATAGAAGTGACCAGCCGCTTTCCGAACCTCCTCTCATACAAGGCACTCACAGCAAGCGACGCAACAAACGAGCAGTCGGAGACAATCTGGTAAATGAAGAAAAATTGTAGAGTTAATTTCGACAGCATGAGCATTTCCAAAAGAGAAGTTGAGAAGTGTTTTCAATTTTTTTTTTTTTGTTCACCTGTTTTTTTTGGTTTTGTGGGGGGGTGGGTTTGGGGGGGGGGGGGTTTTTTTTTTTTTTTTTTTTTTTTTTTTTTTTTTTTTTTGTAGTTGTAGTTGTATAAGTTTGCTAGGTCTAGATAGGGAATCATTGTAACATAGTTAGTAAAGGGTAAGAATCCGTTTGATGTATGTAAATAAATAAATAAATAAAATTAAGAAAGTGTATTGCCAGCCTAGTTAGCTTGGTTGGTAACGGGTCTGCCTTGTAAGCGCTAAGTCGCGGGTTCGAGTCCCGCCCGGAGCGGATTCTATCCTGATGGTATAATGTTCGTTCTCGGAACGGCTGGCTCTCTCCTATTCTGTTTTCCTGCGCTCATCGATTTCGGGATGAAACCGAAGAGACCTCTCTCACACAATATTATATGTAACTCACCGTTTGTTTGATGCTGAAGTAATCTACGAATTCTCCTGCTACCATTTTCGGTTCACTGCAAAATTCCGATGGTCTGACCCAGGCAACAAAATCTCGCTTCTGTTTGGGGGACAAAATAAGAGGACCTTCTTTATCCGTGAAAGGAACTGCGTATTGAAATCTGGAAGAGGAAATGAAAATTACTTATGATAAAGAACAGTTTAGACTTGGGAGAGAACTATTGTAGGAAAAGAAAAACTGAGCCTGGCCAGTTAGCTTGGAAGGTTGCACGACCTTCCTTGTAAGCGCCAGGTCGCGCGTTCGATTCCAGCCCGGGGCGAACTTTATACTAACAGATTCAGTCTTGGAATGGCTGACTTTCTCCCATCCCGTCCTTTTTCTCTATTGGATTTAGGGAAGATACATTGGATTTAGGGAAGACCTCCATGGTTACAGTTCTCTCTAAGCAACGGGCAGACTCACTGCCGCCAACAACGGTATTCGAACCCGGATCTCTGAAGTAGGTATCAACTTACTTTTCCGCCAGATCCACATTCATAAAGGGTACAAAGTTCAAGTTGTTAATCTTGGACGTTGTCAGTAGAACAGCTTTCTCCTCTTCAGTGTAGGTGTCCCGGCCTGACACTTTCAAATGTTGACTGCTACCGCGGTGTAGCGTGGGTTTGGCTGAGGAGATGAGAAGGAAAAATCATAAAGATGGCATGGGACTAAATATCTGAAGGAACCAAACGATTACCTGGATGAATTGGAAAGACTTAGACAACAGAAACCTGACTCGAGTCCACAGGATATGACATCACAGGAGACAGCAGATCAAGTAGAGCTCAAGTATACACACAAGTTAGAGTACAGGTGTGAGGGTATGATCACCCGGGCAGGTATGAAATGTAGAGATACATTCGCCAAGTTGTATGCGTCGTGTATGGATAAACTCCACTGGTCTGTTAACTGGGCGCTATGCTGGCCGATGAAGTTGACATTCGTGTGCAACTTTGCCTCCACGTTTGGTGATACTTGTCAGCCAGGCAAACATATACCTCCAGGGTATGGACAAGGCTTCCTATCCCTGAATGACACTAAGAATCAAATGAGAGATGAGTTCAAAGATGTTCGCATGCAGTACAAGGTGGCTAAGTTTCTTAAAGTACCCAAAGGTATCCGTAACACATTTGACACATCTAGTGAACTCATGGCTCAGTTCACAGAGAAGAAGAACTTTGTTGATTTTGTTTTAGATACAGTAGAAGCTCGATTATTTCAACCAATTGGGACCGAGGGTGGTTGAAATATTCGAAAGTTGAAATAATTGAAATTCCGTAGAAAACAATGAAAAAGGGGGCAAAATTTAGATGTACAAAAGAACAAAATGGTTAATAAATACCCTATTTTGAACTGATTTTGGGGTTGATATAATAGAGAGCTGAAATAATGGAGGTTGAAATAATATATATGGAAATCACCTCTTTATCCACTGCGGCACAACATACACCAGGTATAAACTTGAACTTAGCTTGTGGTCCCGGGTGTAATTGGTGAAACAAAAGGGAAAACTGTCACATCCACCAAAACTGCGAAATTTCTTTCCCTCTGATTTACGCAATGTCGCGATAACTGTCGAAAGATTAGTCCGATTTTGATTGGCAAATTGGCAAACATGTTTAACATCTAAAGAACATGGGAAATTAATATTTTTTTAATTACAAGTTGCCACTGTACTATGCCTACAAACAGGCAATTACCACTAGGGATACCTAACAATCAACATACAGTATTTAGACTCATCTCTATGGATTGCATGTAGAGTTGAACTGCAGTATCTTTGAGTCCTGCTTCATCAGCATCCAATGCCTGACTGAGAAGAAAATGACATTTCTCTGACAGCAATTCATCTCTGCTCTTCACCTGTTCATTCTTGGGTTCATTTCTTTCTGAAAATATGACAACAAAAAAGAAATCAGGTTGAGTATTTTTGTACTTGCTTAAAGTATGCCCCCACCACATCCATGCTTCCAAGGACTTGTGATCAAAATAAAAACTATTGAATATATGAGTATTTTTGTACTTGCTTAAAGTATGCCCCCACCACATCCATGCTTCCAAGGACTTGTGATCAAAATAAAAACTATTGAATATATTGAATAGGTCAACAACATCATTGAGCCCTATAGGGCTCAATGATGTTGTTGACCCACTAAAAAAGAAGGGGGAATATCTACTCAATTATTTACAACAGCTTCTGTGGTAATTTAAGCAACAGGGCTGATTTATTCCAAAATAACCTAAGGACTTTTTGAGCACTGAAACTTACTTTTGTCTTTCAACACTTCTGCTCTGTTCAAATATTGTTGAGCTTTCTGTCTCCAAGCTGCAACATTTTCATCTGAGCTAGAGTTGGCTGTTTCCAACAGGAATCTTGCTGCTGCTTGATAATAGTAGGCAGCAATCTCATCTTGATTTTCTTCATCAAATTTGACAGCCATCTGGGCTGCATTGATAACTTCTTCAGGTAAACCCATGGTTAAATTTTCAAGTAGCTGCTTGATATCTCTTAATCACAATTTCAAGTATTCTTGAATTTCATGCTTTCCACAAAAATGTTTTTATCCAATTAATGGGTGAACAATATTTATTTTCTTGTTGGTAGAGTTAACACAAATTAAATAAGAAAGTCAGTCAATATATATAAAAAAAAAATGTTTTATTTTTTATTCATTTATTTAAAAAACTAAAAAGTTACAGTATCTATCACAGTCACATGAAAATAAATTTGTTCTTGACACTGAAAACAAATATTAAATTATTTAAAGAATAAAGTTAGCTATTTATGATTGACTACACCGCCTATGTATGTACAGCTAAGTATACAACATGGGTATTCAAAACCCACTTTTTTATCTATTTAAACTTTGAAAATGCATTGGATTAATATGAGAGTTGAAGACAGTAAGTACTCAAATGCTTAGAGAGGTATTGCATCACCAAACATAAAGGTGGCGTTCCGATCCTAGCTGCCGGGTCGCACTGCCGAGCTGCCTGGTTGTGCCATAAAAGGTGAGATCATACTCATTCAGTTCCAATTGGCAGTCTACGACAAAGAACGCTAAAATACGACGGAGGTGAATAGACAGTCTTCGGAACTAAAGATTGGTGGTTCGGGTCCAATCCAAGCCAAGTAAAAAATTTAGCGTAGTGTAATTATAGAGAAACGATATTTGTGATCCCGTGCGTTATTTTTCCCAGTGTTTCATTCTCAAGGGTCTATATTTATGCTGGGATTGATGAAACCAGGATTTCCCTATATGTACCTAATACCCAGGTCAACCTCGGATTGAACTCAATCCTGAGACAATCCACGGTGGTAAAACTCCGCCTTATGCCAGGCTAGGTGCGAGGCTTATGTTCACTTTATAGATAATTTTAAAATTGTGTATAATGTTGTAACAATCACAATAAAATAAAACTGAATTGAATTGAACTCTTGAATCAATCGATTCGATTGGTTGATTTCAAACTTTTCAGCCAATAAGATTGCTCAATCCAAGAGTTAAACTTGAACCGAGTTCAAACTCAGATCGCCGCCATCGTAAAAATTCTACTTACGCTATTGGATCCAGGAAAGTCGTATCCGCCCATGACTTTCATGTACGCTTTCTCCAATATAGACACCCAGAGCTCATTCTTGTTCTGAGAGTAGGAACAGAGGAGTTGATTGAACCTGGCCATGGGCAGTTGGTCGTCAATGATCACTTTTCTTGTGATCCCGTTCAGATGAAGCTTCACCATGTATTTGCCTGGAATTCGTACAGTGAATTTTCAAATAATCCTCGAGGAATGTTATAAAAATTTCATTTGGGTTAGGTATATGTGGGTTAAGTGGTAGGTTCACCAATTAAACATGACTAGCAGTTTTCAAGTATACTTGAATTACTTGAGAGGGGAGAAAAGAAAGTCGGGGTGGTTTGAATTTCTATTCTTTTACTCCAAAGGTGTGTCTAAACATAGTCGACCGGTCGGCCGGCAATCGACGATGTGAATCTTTGTTGTCGAGGCAATGTGGGCGGTTCAGTCGACCTCGATCGAAGGCCGGTCAACTATGTGTGGACACACCTTAACAGCTTTTTCCGGATGTTTTATGTTCCTAGTTGGCTCCATAAAAATATAGATGCGGAAAAAGTTCCAGAATCAATTTTATTTGTCCCAATTTTTTCTCCTTCTTCTTTCTCACACGAGTGGACAGTAAATAGTGGTACGAAGACAGATCAATCAGTAACGCTTCAATTCTTTACCGAAAGGGTTATAGACAGGTTCCTTGTTCCGATTCCTAGGATAGATTATAGAAGTGACCAGCCGCTTTCCGAACCTTCTCTCATACAAGGCACTCACAGCAAGCGACGCAACAAACGAACAGTCCGAGACAATCTGGTAAATGAAGAAAAATTGTAGAGTTAATTTCGACAGCATGAGCATTTCCAAAAGAGAAGTTGAGAAGTGTTTTCATTTTTTTTTTTTTTTTTTTTTTTTTTGTAGTTGTAGTTGTATAAGTTTGCTAGGTCTAGATAGGGAATCATTGTAACATAGTTAGTAAAGGGTAAGAATCCGTTTGATGTATGTAAATAAATAAATAAATAAAATTAAGAAAGTGTATTGCCAGCCTAGTTAGCTTGG
Source organism: Diaphorina citri (assembly GCF_000475195.1). Lineage (NCBI taxonomy): Eukaryota > Metazoa > Arthropoda > Insecta > Hemiptera > Psyllidae > Diaphorina > Diaphorina citri. The sequence goes on along the minus strand of NW_007377911.1, from coordinate 149,810 downwards.
TTGGTAACGGGTCTGCCTTGTAAGCGCTAAGTCGCGGGTTCGAGTCCCGCCCGGAGCGGATTCTATCCTGATGGTATAATGTTCGTTCTCGGAACGGCTGGCTCTCTCCTATCCTGTTTTCCTGCGCTCATCGATTTCGGGACGAAACCGAAGAGACCTCTCTCACACAATATTATATGTAACTCACCGTTTGTTTGATGCTGAAGTAATCTACGAATTCTCCTGCTACCATTTTCGGTTCACTGCAAAATTCCGATGGTCTGACCCAGGCAACAAAATCTCGCTTCTGTTTGGGGGACAAAATAAGAGGACCTTCTTTATCCGTGAAAGGAACTGCGTATTGAAATCTGGAAGAGGAAATGAAAATTACTTATGATAAAGAACAGTTTAGACTTGGGAGAGAACTATTGTAGGAAAAGAAAAACTGAGCCTGGCCAGTTAGCTTGGAAGGTTGCACGACCTTCCTTGTAAGCGCCAGGTCGCGCGTTCGATTCCAGCCCGGGGCGAACTTTATACTAACAGATTCAGTCTTGGAATGGCTGACTTTCTCCCATCCCGTCCTTTTTCTCTATTGGATTTAGGGAAGATACATTGGATTTAGGGAAGACCTCCATGGTTACAGTTCTCTCTAAGCAACGGGCAGACTCACTGCCGCCAACAACGGTATTCGAACCCGGATCTCTGAAGTATCAACTTACTTCTCTGCCAGATCCACATTCATGAAGGGTACAAAGTTCAAGTTGTTAATCTTGGATGTTGTCAGTAGAACAGCTTTCTCCTCTTCAGTGTAGGTGTCCCGGCCTGACACTTTCAAATGTTGACTGCTACCGCGGTGTAGCGTGGGTTTGGCTGAGAAGAAGAGAAGGAAAAATTATGAAGATGGTATGGATAGCCAAAAGTACAGAGTAGTGAGAAGGGTTAGGTGTACCGGTGAGAACGCCAGCCGTTCCGAGAACGAACATTATCTATTCTGGATATAATCCGCCCCGGACGAGGATCGTACCCGCGACCTAACGTTGCGTTGGTGCGACGTCTGATTATAAGATAAATCTTTTATGATCACATGAACTTGTGAAATATTTCTGTATTGTAAGTAAACTCCTATTTCACTGATCTGATTGTAAGAAAACTCCTATTTCACTTACAACTGGACACTTGAAATGTGTTGCTCCGAACAGGACCAGATGTAGAGCCACTTGAATCTTCACTGACAGAATCCAGGCCTTTCTTGCTAGAAGAAATGCCTTTCAGTTCTTCTGCCCGATCTAAAGCTTGCTTGGCGAGGTTAGACAACTTCTGTTGAATATTGCTATCTGTGATTTCTTTTTTCTGAGAACAGAATGTAGAAAATTAAGTAAGTAAATTGGGTTGATTTAATTCAACATTAGAAAGTAAGTGGGTTTCTCCTAACCCAATCTACTTCGAGGTCAAGATACATTTTCACATGAACCTGTAGTCACAGGGGTTTAACAAGGGTCTCACCTGAGTATAACATAGCCTTAACCCAAATCCCATTCAGTGAGGTTTGGGTGTATGTCCATCAACATAAAAGTTCCTAGTTGCTTTCGGTAGAGTGACTTCAATACCTTCTAATTCTTTGGTTAGTATAATCTGGCAACCTAGTCTAGAGTTATCTTTCAAGAATGGGGCTAAATCTAACAGGTCATCTTCCTTCTCTTCAGCGGGAGGTAATGCATCGAGATATTCATGTTTCACATACACATGACACGTTGTGCAAGCGAGGGAAGCTTCACATGCTCCCTCCATAGGGATTTCATATCGGTGTGCCAGGTAGAGGACATTGTCACCGACTTTGCCTTTGATTTCCCTTCGCTTCCCGTCCTTATCAATGAAGGTAATGTTTACGATTTCATCTTCAGACTTGGGGTCTTGCCATTCGTACTCCCCATGCCTTGTACATACACTGGTGTGAATCCTGTGGACATTGTTAGGACGGACAACCGGTGGCAGCTTACATAACAGATTCCGAAGAAACATTACTTGGACTAGACACGGAAAAACACTTTTCTGGGTTACATAAACTAGTAATAATTAAGTTAAATTAAATTTTACCTACAACTTTCTGCAGAGACTTTTCTTTTCCTTTTAATTTTAATCCTTTTTCCTCTTTTTTGAAAATTTTGTTTACAATTTTATTATCAGTTCACAGATTCTACACTTCTCTAGTCGCGGCTGTCACGAGTTCTACACCAAGGCTGTTTCACACGATGCCCAGCTTAAGTTTGCCCCATTTGGCCCGGCCCAGATGAAATTTTACTTCAAACGATGACATATTTTATTGGGCCGACGCAAGTGAGATTTTCGCTGTGTACCATCTTTTTACTTTCTTTTGTAGTAAGTAGTCATAGTTGAGTATTTTTGTACTTGCTTAAAGTATGCCCCCACCACATCCATGCTTCCAAGGACTTGTGATCAAAATAAAAACTATTGAATATATTAAAAAAGAAGGGGGAATATCTACTCAATTATTTACAACAGCTTCTGTGGTAATTTGAGCAACAGGGCTGATTTATTCCAAAATAACCTAAGGACTTTTTGAGCACTGAAACTTACTTTTGTCTTTCAACACTTCTGCTCTGTTCAAATATTGTTGAGCTTTCTGTCTCCAAGCTGCAACATTTTCATCTGAGCTAGAGTTGGCTGTTTCCAACAGGAATCTTGCTGCTGCTTGATAATAGTAGGCAGCAATCTCATCTTGATTTTCTTCATCAAATTTGACAGCCATCTGGGCTGCATTGATAACTTCTTCAGGTAAACCCATGGTTAAATTTTCAAGTAGCTGCTTGATATCTCTTAATCACAATTTCAAGTATTCTTGAATTTCATGCTTTCCACAAAAATGTTTTTATCCAATTAATGGGTGAACAATATTTATTTTCTTGTTGGTAGAGTTAACACAAATTAAATAAGAAAGTCAGTCAATATATATAAAAAAAAAATGTTTTATTTTTTATTCATTTATTTAAAAAACTAAAAAGTTACAGTATCTATCACAGTCACATGAAAATAAATTTGTTCTTGACACTGAAAACAAATATTAAATTATTTAAAGAATAAAGTTAGCTATTTATGATTGACTACACCGCCTATGTATGTACAGCTAAGTATACAACATGGGTATTCAAAACCCACTTTTTTATCTATTTAAACTTTGAAAATGCATTGGATTAATATGAGAGTTGAAGACAGTAAGTACTCAAATGCTTAGAGAGGTATTGCATCACCAAACATAAAGGTGGCGTTCCGATCCTAGCTGCCGGGTCGCACTGCCGAGCTGCCTGGTTGTGCCATAAAAGGTGACGTTCCGATCCTAGCTGCCGGGTCACGCGACTTCCATTACAAACTTCCAGTCGAACAAATTATTACAAAAATAGTATTTTAAATCACATGAGAACCTCACTGGCAGCACGACCACACTGCTCTCAGAGCGACTGAACAGTGCAACCCGGCAGCTTGGTTTGGAAAGTACTTCATAAGAATACATAGGAAGCAGTAGGCAGCGGTTGCACACCTGGCAGCTAGGATCGGAACGCCACCTTAAGTGGGTTTCTCCTAACCCAATCTACTTCGAGGTCAAGATACATTTTCACATGAACCTGTAGTCACAGGGGTTTAACAAGGGTCTCACCTGAGTATAACATAGCCTTAACCCAAATCCCATTCAGTGAGGTTTGGGTGTATGTCCATCAACATAAAAGTTCCTAGTTGCTTTCGGTAGAGTGACTTCAATACCTTCTAATTCTTTGGTTAGTATAATCTGGCAACCTAGTCTAGAGTTATCTTTCAAGAATGGGGCTAAATCTAACAGGTCATCTTCCTTCTCTTCAGCGGGAGGTAATGCATCAAGATATTCATGTTTTACATACACATGACATTCTGGCAACCTAGTCTAGAGTTATCTTTCAAGAATGGGGCTAAATCTAACAGGTCATCTTCCTTCTCTTCAGCGGGAGGTAATGCATCGAGATATTCATGTTTCACATACACATGACACGTTGTGCAAGCGAGGGAAGCTTCACATGCTCCCTCCATAGGGATTTCATATCGGTGTGCCAGGTAGAGGACATTGTCACCGACTTTGCCTTTGATTTCCCTCCGCTTCCCGTCCTTATCAATGAAGGTAATGTTTACGATTTCATCTTCAGACTTAGGGTCTTGCCATTCGTACTCCCCATGCCTCGTACATACACTGGTGTGAATCCTGTGGACATTGTTAGGACGGACAACCGGTGGCAGCTTACATAACAGATTCCGAAGAAACATTACTTGGACTAGACACGGAAAAACACTTTTCTGGGTTACATAAACTAGTAATAATAATTAAGTTAAATTAAATTTTACCTACAACTTTCTGCAGAGACTTTTCTTTTCCTTTTTCCTCTTTTTTGAAAATTTTGTTTACAATTTTATTATCAGTTCACAGATTCTACACTTCTCTAGTCGCGGCTGTCACGAGTTCTACACCAAGGCTGTTTCACACGATGTCCAGCATAAGTTGGCCCCATTTGGCCCGGCCCAGATGAAATTTTACTTCACACGATGACGGATTCTATTTGGTCCGACGCAAGTGAGATTTTCGCTGTGTACCATCTTTTTTGTAGTAGGTACCTAAGTAATCAAAATTATACGGCGACTCTGCGGCTTTCCTACAACTTATAGATCTAGATAGGTAGTTTTTTTTTAGGAGGTTTGATAACTGCTAAGGTCTTATCGTCTCAAAATCCGTTCCAAGAACGAGCATAATCCGTTCAGGATAAAATCTGCCTTGGACGGGAATCGAACCCGCGGCCTAGCGCCTAGTGCTTACAAAGCAGACGCGCTACCAACCATCCAACCAAGCTAACTAGGCTAGCAACGGTTCCTCACACGGAACGGAGTTATGAGTAGGTAGATAGCTAGATAGGTAAGTTACGTAACATTCCAAGAACGAGCATAATCCGTTCAGGATAAAATCTGCCTTGGACGGGAATCGAACCCGCGGCCTAGCGCCTAGTGCTTACAAAGCACCAAAGCAGACGCGCTACCAATCAAGCTAACTAGGCTAGCAACGGTTCCTCACACGGAACGGAGTTATGAGTAGGTAGATAGGTACCTAGCTAGATAAGTTACGTAACTGTTGGCTTATATCCGTGTCTACGTCTACGGCGTAGTTCCCTTGGCAGGAGGCACTCGTAACAAAAAGACTAAAACCGGTTTTTATACGTTCTAAACCGAGAACATTTTCAAACAGATAAAAAAGATCTAACTAGTTCTCCAGAGACTTCAGCTGGGGGTCTTGTGAACATAAATATTCAAATGGTATTCAAAGAACATTCTCGAATCTTCCACCCAAGCCAGATTCTAAAAACGTCTTATACGTAGGATAAAAATTATCTACGTTCTTTCAGCTCAAACGTGGGAACGCAGACTAGGTACATAAAAGTTAGAGTTTCTCGTATATAAGAGCTACATAATTTTCTCGCACGGAACTTTCAGAATTTACCGGGTTTTAGGTACTCCATTTTAAAAGAGTTCTCGGCTAATTTACTGCTGAAGGTGCCCCATTTGCAAAACCTATAAGCCCACATTTATTGAGAGTTTAGAAAGCAAATAGAAAGTTCCCGAATGTGAAAGCCAGTTGCAGATGACATCCACATGGATGTGCTTCACAATACTGGTCCCTGGAATACCGTCTAGATTCTCGATCTGAAATGGGGGAGAGAAAGAGCCAGGCATTAGTTGAGCTTTTCTGCTTTAGAATAGGCGGTGATTCAGAAATTACGATAAAAAGAAAACCAGCCCACACAGGTTCACTGGTTTAATATCTGTTCTGTGTCTCCAATGTATTGCTTGCAATAGGTACCTATTGTAAACTCCTACTCCTCAACTGATTTATTAGGTACTTAGGCGGACATGTGTAGATATGTACAGTTGAATGTGGGAAATCCTAAAAGAGCTAACTACCTACTTTATATTAATAATTATTAAAATAAAACGCCTCGGACTCACCAGTTCTTGTTTCTCTTCCATTTGGCTGACGTCGGCGCGGTACACGTTGGCGTAGCCCAGTCTTTGATCTCCTGCGTAAATGTTGAACTTCATGCCCACGTGCAACGCCCGGGGCTCGAACCCAAGACCGTCCGGATACGAGTCCGACCAGAAGTAGTTGGAGTTATTGTTCAGGCAGTTGGGGGAGGGGGCAAACGTGAGTCGTTTGGCGTAACCCATTCCGATGCTGACCAAGCGGAGGGCGTCGCCGTTGAACAAATGACGTCTGCGATTGCCCGCAGGGCACACCCTGTATTCAAAACCGGGTACGATGCGGGGGTCCACGTACGTGCCTGAGAACAAGAAAGGGTAAAATTAATTTTAAAGTTCACGTACGTACCTGGGGTACAAGCAAGGGTTAAGTTAATTTTTAAATAGGCTACCTTTTGGGCACTAGTGTGATGCTCCCTTGTCAACGAAAGAACACTAAGCTGTATTTTATCATGTGACTTTTTCTAGTCATCTTAGGAAATACAGCCTTTTCAAACCTCTCAAAAAAGCCTGTTTGGAAGATGAGTCTGACTTTTACTCACCAATGACCGGCATCTCGAAAGGCTCGAGCCCAGTGACGGTGTACGTGGTGGGTGCGTCTCCAATAGCTGCCCCAGACACGGTGACAGTCCGGTACTTGTTGTCCACGCCTGGCACCAAAGTGTAGCCTCGTCTGGCCGGGTAACCAATGGAGGCGTTGGTCACTCGGAGTACTGTGGCGCTCTTCCCTCGGGGACGCGACACAATGGCTACACCGCTCACCTGGAACAGAACAAGAGTTATTATTATTATTTGAAGAGGTTTGATAGAGGGAACTGTAACTGCTAAGGTCATATCCTTCCGAAATCGAAGAGAGGAGGAAGACAGGATAGGAGAAAGCCAGCCGTTCCGAGAACGAACATTATCCCTTCAGGATAAAATCCGCCCCGTGGTAATCGCATCCGCATGCGATGAAACTCATCGTGAGTAACCCCTATTACTATCGTAAGAAGAGTAGGATTTTGAAGAGGTTTGATAGAGGGAACTGTAACTGCTAAGGTCATATCCTTCCGAAATCGAAGAGAGGAGGAAGACAGGATAGGAGAAAGCTAGCCGTTCCGAGAACGAACATTATCCCTTCAGGATAAAATCCGCCCCGTGGTAATCGCATTTGCATGCGATGAAACTCATCGTGAGTGGCGGGCTTTAGAATAACCCCTATAACTATCGCAAGAAGAGTGGGATCTAGGTACTTACTGGCACCAGAGCGTGTCCAACGTTGTTGTCCTGGAAGTATTCGACTTTGCAGAAAGTGCGCACGCGGATGGTCTTCTCAACTTCTCCGTCGTCCAAGACCTGATGGGTGATCTCTTCCTGAGGATTCTGGATTTGGACCACCTGGAGAGTGCCAATGATCATATGGTTGGCGTCCTGAATCATGAACATATCTCCGGAGGAAATGACGGAGATTTCGAAGGCAAACCCGTTGGGCCGAGAGTCTGCCCAGAAGTAGTTGGGATTGTCGTTGATGGTGCCCTCGTCCGGCTGGAAGGTCAGACGGCGAGAGTAGCCACGGCCGATGCTTTGCAACTCCAAGGCGCGTCCGTTGAACAACAACTTCTCCTTCTGGAACTCCTGGGAAGCAAAAAAGAAACAGTTGATAAACATACTATGGATTCCAAGAGAATGGTTCTCCTGATGGATGTAAACGCTATGAAATGCCACCAACCACCAATTTTTAAGCTCCTTGTACTACAAGGTACTTGAATATTAACATACTATGGATTCCAAGAGAATGGTTCTCCTGATGGATGTAAACGCTATGAAATGCCACCAACCACCAATTTTTAAGCTCCTTGTGTTTAAGACTTTAAGGGACATTTACACAAGTCATTTGACCAGTGTACTACAAGGTAGGTACTTAAATATACCTACGTATTATTTGCACATATATTATTATGTTAGGTATCTAACCAAGTTGGCTTCAAATGGCAATAATGATGTCTTACCTCATCTTGAATCGGGCGGACCTTGTAGCGGAATCCGCAGACGATTCTCGGGTCGACATAAATGCCGACGACCGGGAATTCATGCTTCCGGATGGCGGGAATGTAATATTGGGCCGGGAAATCCTTCAAGTCTCCTCCATTCACAACGATGGAAGTTTCTTCTAACTCCGGCTCTAGATCTTCCAATTCATAGCCAGAATCTTCGCTGCTTTCACCGGAAAACTCCTGTAGGAAAATAGAAAGCAGATGGTTGTAGACGAGATGGTATGGGGAGGTTTGAAGGGGAGAGCTAACAGGGGCGGGGGTATCTTTCAGAATTTGAAACCTATCTATTGAATTTGTTCCAGGTTTTTTCAGAATAGAATACCTAATGTTTTTAGAATTATTGGTTTTGTGTATTGTGTGTTAGGCAATGATAGTTTAGTAGAGAAGAAATGGATAAGATTAGGAACTCTCAGGAGAGGTTTTCTAGGAATTGAAATTGTTTTGAAGAATATTACTAAATACCCAAGAAGGTATTACGTTCACCTACCCACTGAATTTCATATTGAAATGGAATAGGTAATCAAAGATTCCCCAGTATCAGATCAACATCGTGAAAATCTTGAGCACATTAATGAAATCCCAAACTACCTAAACGCGTACTTTGACTGAAGGACTGCCAAAAATCTAGTACCGATTTGAATTCAAGAGGTAATCGGGAACTTTCTATTTGCTTTCTAAACTCTCAATAAATGTGGGCTTATAGGTTTTGCAAATGGGGCACCTTCAGCAGTAAATTAGCTGAGAACTCTTTCAAAATGGGGTGAAATCCGGTAAATTCTGGAAGTTCGTGTGAGAAAATTAGCTCTTATGAACGAGAAATTCTATCTATTATATGGACACAAAGTCTGTGTTCCCACGTTTGAGCTGAAAAGAACGTAGATAATTTTCTATCCTACGTATAAGACGTTTTTTATTAGAATCTGGCTTGGGTGCAAGATTCGAGAATGTTCTTTGAATACCATTTGAATATAATTATGTTCAAGACCCCCAGCTGAAGTCTCTGGAGAACTAGTTAGATCTTTTTTATCTGTTTGAAAATGTTCTCGGTTTAGAGCGTATAAAAACCGGTTTTAGTCTTTTTGTTACGAGTGCCTCCTGCCAAGGGAACTACGCCGTAGACGTAGACACGGATATAAGCCAACTACGGTTTGAATGGATAGGCGGAGAGCGTTGATTTAAGAAATCACATCGTGTGGGTCGTTGGCGAAATTTGAATGGGCGAAGATCAAATTGGAGTGTGGTAGATTTTGTTTTAAGGTGAACGAACTGACCGAGGACACCTCTTGAATTCAAATCGGTAGGTACTAGATTTTTGGCAGTCCTTCAGTCAAAGTACGCGTTTGGGTAGTTTGGGATTTCATTAATGTGCTCAAGATTTTCACGATGTTGATCTGATACTGGGGAATCTTTGATTACCTATTCCATTTTCAATATGAAATTCAGTGGGTAGTTGGACGTAATAGGTACCTTCTGGGGTATTTGGTAATATTCTTCAAAACAATTTCAATTCCTAGAAAACCTCTCCTGAGAGTCCCTAATCTTATCCATTTCTTCTCTACTAAACTATCACTGCCTAACAGCCTAACACACAATACACAAAAACAAAAACATTATTATATTAAAAAAAAAACCTGGAACAAATTCAATAGATAGGTTTCAAATTCTCAAAGATACCCCCGCCCCTGTTAGCTCTCCCCTTCAAACCTCCCCATACCATCTCGTCTACAACCATCTGCTTTCTATTTTCCTACAGGAGTTTACCGGTGAAAGCAGCGAAGATTCTGGCTATGAATTGGAAGATCTAGAGCCGGAGTTAGAAGAAACTTCCATGGTGAGAAGCGTGCTAAGATTCATTGAACTTATTGGTAAGTAAACAGCATGAAGCAAAAAAGAACCATCTAAGGGGAATTGCCTTATTATATGGAGTTTGCCTTAGAGTGTTCTGTTTAATGCTGTCCACAATTAGGTATCAATATCACCTGTACACCTTATGCTAAGAGAAAGTTCAAAACCTTCGCAGTAAGATATATGTATAAAGGTCTTTTTAGAAATATTGGGAATTATTGAAAGAAACAAATCCCAACACCCACTGAAGAGTCTGGAATTTTGGAATTCTCCAATGTGGGAGATTTCGTTGGGGGTTTGTGCCTCTGAATGTTGCAAACTCCTGACTGAATCGGATCAGAAAACCTTGGAAAGAATCGCTAATGTCAAAATTTGCATAATAAGATTACCTTCAGAATCCTTAACTAAGTTGATAATCTACCCTAAGGGAGATACTGTAGGATTTTGATTTTTACGCCAATACAGTTTATTTTTACCTTGGGATAACGTTTCTGTCCAAATTTACCAGTACGTCAGGACTTTGTTTATAATAGACGATTTATGTCTCATAAACTGAGAAACAAACAATATAGGTAGAGATAAGCTGTGATATCCAAGTATAGGTACATGTCAGCTCAATTTTACCTACATAGACAACAGAAATGTCATTTGCTACCTAACTACATACTTACCTATAGCTATAATGCTATAATCCCACACTGCATCATTAATGCAGCAAAATAATGAAGTGCATTTTTTTTTATTTGCTTGTCATTAACAAGACTTGCATTTAAATATTTGGCATTCTACCAAAACGGTTGAGACGCAAAAAAGACGTAATTACAATTAAATCCTGAATGCCTATTTTTAGACTCGCGTGTTTTTTTTCTGTAAACAAACACTGAGTGTGCTGACATTGTTTACCTAATTGAATGTCGAATTACTTTACGCACCTGCACAGGCTTACCATTCAGAGGCTCTGAAAAGGGTAGGTAAATGCGTTTATAAAATTTCGAAATGAAATCAGAAACCCGACCTAATCTGGGCTGTTCACTTATTAAAGACTATCTAGGTTGTTATCTATCTACGAGTAATAAAGATGCCACATTATCAAAAAACATGGAAAAAAACCTATAAACTAAAGCACTATATACGTAAAATCTCCTAGTCTATTGAGGTTAAAAGTAATTGAACTTGATCCCACAATCACTCGTCGATTACCTATTATGTACCTATTTCAAGATCAGCCCATTTTCATTGAATTGGAACTCCAAGCTTCTCTAAATAACTTTAGGTACTTAACCACGTTTAATGACGTACTGGTATAATTTGGATAGAATCCTTTTGAGCTTTTGTTAGGCATCCCAAATCAGGTGTAGGGCATTAATTAGGTCACAGTCTAGAGTAGATAATTTTATAGGGTAAATTAATTTTTTATGAAGTTTATAGTTAGGATGGGAAAACAAAACCTTGTACCTAATAGCTTAGCCAGAACTTTAGTATTCTGCAATTTAGGTATGAAGGTATTCATATAGGATAATATCTAACACTAGGGATTAACGTTTCTGTCCAAATTTACCAGTACGTCAGGACTTTGTTTATAATAGACGATTTATGTCTCATAAACTGAGAAACAAACAATATAGAGATAAGCTGTGATATCCAAGTATAGGTACATGTCAGCTCAATAATATTACCTAGATAGACACCACAAATGTCATTTGCTACCTAACTACATACGTATAGCTATAATGCTATAATCCCACACTGCATCATTAATGCAGCAAAATAATGAAGTGCATTTTTTTATTTGTTTGTCATTAACAAGACTTGCATTTAAATATTTGGCATTCTACCAAAACGAGGAGACGCAAAAAAGACGTAATTACAATTAAGTCCTGAATGCCTATTTTCAGACTCACGTGTTTTTTTTCTGTAAACATTGTAAACAAACACTGAGTGTGCTGACATTGTTTACCTAATTGAATGTCGAATTACTTTACGCACCTGCACAGGCTTACGATGAAGAGGCTCTGAAAAGGGTAAATGCGTTTATAAAATTTCGAAATGAAATCAGAAATCCGACCTAATCTGGGCTGTTCACTTATTAAAGACTATAGGTTGTTATCTATCTACGAGTAATAAAGATGCCACATTATCTATAAACATGGAAAAAAAACCTATAAAATAAAGCACTATATACGTAAAATTTCCTAGTTTATTGAGGTTAAAAGTAATTGAACTTGATCCCACAATCACTCGTCGATTACCTATGTACCTATTTCAAGATCAGCCATTTTCATTGAATTGGAACTCCAAGCTTCTCTAAATAACTTTAGGTACTTAACCACGTTTAATAACGTACTGGTATAATTTGGATAGAATACTTTTGAGCTTTTGGTAGGCATCCCAAATCAGGTGTAGGGCATTAATTAGGTCACAGTCTAGAGTAGATAATTTTATAGGGTAAATTAATTTTATAGGTAGTTTATATACGTGTACCGCGCCGACGTCAGCCAAATGGAAGAGAAACAAGAACTGGTGAGTCCGAGGCGTTTTATTTTAATAATTATTAATATAAAATAGTTAGCTCTCTTAGGATTTCTCACATTCAAGTGTACATACCTACACATGTCCGCCTAAGTACCTAATAAATCAGCTGAGGAATAGGAGTTTACAATAAGTAGGTACCTATTGCAAGCAATACATTGGAGACACAGAATAGATATAATTTCTGAATCACCGCCTATTTCAAAGCAGAAAATTTCAACTAATGCCTGACTCTTTCTCTCCCCCATTTCAGATCGAGAATCTAGACGGTATTCCAGGGACCAGTATTGTGAAGCACATCCATGTGGATGTCATCTGCCAGGTGGTACTGGAACAAGTAGGTGATGGTGGCAAGCAACTCAAGATCGAAGACATCCATCGCATGCGAGTGGCGGGCACAGCCATCCTGGTCAAACCTCCACGGGCAGCCAGCGCCAAACTATTACGGGTCGAAAATATCGGGCTGGATTCCTTAAGGTGGTACTGGAACAAGTAGGTGATGGTGGCAAGCAACTCAAGATCGAAGACATCCATCGCATGCGAGTGGCGGGCACAGCCATCCTAGTCAAACCTCCACGGGCAGCCAGCGCCAAACTATTACGGGTCGAAAATATCGGGCTGGATTCCTTGCTGAATCTCTTGTTCCTCAATCAACAGAGCTTGCTGGTGTTCTACCCCATGGACGATTAGTCCGTGGTCCTTCCATAGAGATCTAAACCTTGTAGGTTCATCAAACTGCCCTGATAAGGATTATAGGATGAGGTGGAGCCATAACTTGATTTTATTCGGATAGGATCGGTAGGTATCCATATACAAAATCCAAGTTGTGCCAGCATCTAATCCTTTTGTGGGTGATTTCTTGATGGTCTGCGCTTTTGTGTGTGTTGCTGGTGTTCTACCCCATGGACGATTAGTCCGTGGTCCTTCCATAGAGATCTAAACCTTGTAGGTTCATCAAACTGCCCTGATAAGAATTATAGGATGAGGTAGAGCCATAACTTGATTTTATTCGGATAGGATCGGTATCCATATACAAAATCCAAGTTGTGCCAGCATCTAATCCTTTTGTTCTCCATTTCCATAGATTTGTATACGAGAGATATTGAACCGTATAAAGTCCGTCTTGTGTTTTGAGAATAGGTGTTAGCTAACTCTTTGTACCTACTTAGATCATGATTTTGTGTTCGTGTTTAGGATTGGAAAGCGTGACCAATCTTTTTACCAATATCTGGTGCCTTGGTGCCATTTGGTCTCCTTCCTTTTCTTTTGTTCTGTCAACCGTCATGAAACAGTCAGAATCAATTTTATTTTGGCTCCGTTTTCTCTTCCTAAATACTAGGTGTGTCTTTGCGAAACTTAGATATTAAATACCTAGCTATCAAAGTTATTATCGTGATTAGAGCGGTTTCCTTCCTTTTCTTTTGTTCTGTCAACCGTCATGAAACAGTCAGAATCAATTTTATTTTGGCTCCGTTTTCTCTTCCTAAATACCTGGTGTGTCTTTGCGACACTTAGATATTAAATACCTAGCTATCAAAGTTACTATCGTGATTAGAGGAAGGTTTGACACACGGCTGTTTTGAGCCCATCGGGCACTCAAGGTTTAAAATGTTTATCATAGAATCTTGTTTGTAAAGATGATTCCTTTTTTATTATTGTTTAATTTTTTTTATTTATAATATTTTTTCTTGAGAAAAATATACAGAATTAATTCTCTATTATTATTACAAAGATAACCACGCTACACCGCGGTAGCAGTCAACATTTGAAAGTGTCAGGCCGGGACACCTACACTGAAGAGGAGAAAGCTGTTCTACTGACAACATCCAAGATTAACAACTTGAACTTTGTACCCTTCATGAATGTGGATCTGGCAGAGAAGTAAGTTGATACTTCAGAGATCCGGGTTCGAATACCGTTGTTGGCGGCAGTGAGTTTGCCCGTTGCTTTGAGAGAACTGTAACAATGGAGGTCTTATGTATCTTCCCTAAATCAAATCGAGAAAAAGGACGGGATCGGAGAAAGTCAGCCATTCCAAGACGGAATCTGTTAGTATAAAGTTCGCCCCAGGCTGGAATCGAACGCGCGACCTGGCGCTTACAAGGAAGGTCGTGCAACCTTCCAAGCTAACTGGGCAGGCTCAGTTTTTCTTTTCCTACAATAGTTCTCTCCAAAGTCTAAACTATTCTTTATCATAAGTAATTTTCATTTCCTGTGATGTCATATCCTGTGGACTCGAGTCAGGTTTCTGTTGTCTAAGTCTTTCCAATTCATCCAGGTAATCGTTTGGTTCCTTCAGATATTTAGTCTCTCCTTCATCTTGCAGTTCTTTGCGTATGGGTTCCACAACCCCACGTACAGAATTGAGGGACTCCTTGAGATCTCCTGTATCCGCTCTCATTCCGAACAATGCATCAGAGAATGGTTTGAACATGAGCTCATAGCGTGTCTTGGTCATATTGTATGTGAGTGCTGTCGTACACGCAAACACACGCACTACTTCCTGTCCATTATCCGCTAGGTTCTGTATAGGCCCGGCCACGACCAATGATAACATGAGAGCCTTCAGAGCACTCTGGCCAGACTTACCCAGGAAGTTACTCAGCGTAAGAAGTGTAATGGCGCGGATTTGTCTCGATACAACCACGCCTAGACACACACATATTGTGATGAATAGCGCCGCGGCGTAAGTCTTACGTATGCCTAACCCCATGTCTATCAGGAAGAGTTGATAGATGACTGCACTCACGAGAAGTCCTAGGAGAAACCATAGGCATTTGTTGACTGGACGGACACCAGTGCGGTGTGAAGATAGCAAGGATACAATACAAGGTGAGAAGCAGATACAGGTAGCTCTTATACAAGAAGTTAGCAAGTGAATCACTTTATAGAGGAATGGTGTGCGGGGTTTAATACCGGCGGAACTTGTGTAATCCGTCATTAGGAGGAAAATAACAATAAGGCTGAAAGTAACAAAATATTGCAAGTTGCAACGCAAAACGAGACAACTTCTGTGTAGAAACTAGAACAAAGCAGTAAAGTCTTACTGGGAAAATTATCTTCTGGCTTATACGGCGGGTCAAGGCCCTATCAAGGACGTGTACAATATAGGGGAGAACCCTCAGTTTCGTCTGGAGGTAGGGGGCGGGGTCGGGGCTGTATGGATTCTGCTGACAAGGCATATCACACAGCTGGAGGATTTCAAGCAGAACAGAGAGTACATTACCGTGCTGGTCTACAAGAACGAGGGCAAACGAGTCTACTACCCTTGTTAGTGAAGTTACTTTCCACCTTAGAATCTATTCTACCAACAACATTACTTTCAAAAGCAGTTCCTCCTATGGTCTTACCCTCATATTGGTCCTCTTCTTGGTTCACAACAGTGTCATGTTCAAGAACATAGATAATGTTATCATCTCCTTGTTAGTAATTTAAATCACGGTTAGCCCATTAGTAAAGCTCTTGCCATGCAGAAGGTCCCGGGTTCGAATCCCACCATCGACAATGGGCACTCGTTTTTCGATTGCAAATATTTCAACAGGTTACTTTCTGGTATTCTCGTGTTGACCCAGCCCCAAAACGGGAAGTATTGTGTCTTTTATCGCCCATCTGATGAGAGGCATGCTACGACACAAACCACATGCGTCTACTCTAGCAGTTGGTTCATTGCTACGAAATAAAAACGGCGGTGAAACACTCATCTTTCTTTCCTTTAGGTATTTCTTTTTAACTTTGTTAATTAAACAAATAATATACAATACAAACATTCTATTCTGTTCCACTACAGATGACCCGCCTCCCTATCTAGACGGTGTACGGATCAACAGTCCCCACTACCTATGCAAAATCATACTCAATGAGAACTCCTCTAGGAAATACACTCTTGTAGTATCTCAATACGAGAAGATGCATACCATATACTACACGCTGCGGGCGTATGCCACTTGTCCGTTCCGATTGGAGAAGAGGCCACAAGCGTCTAATGTAGCAGTTGTTCCATTGCTACGAAATAAAAACGGCGGTGGAACACTCATCTTTAAAAAAAAAAAAATAATAATAATAAGAAATAATCGCTGTAGACTTGTAGACATTTGGAACGAGCATTCATACTGAAAAAACTTGCTGATATATTAAAGCCCCCTTTTCCCTTTTTATTTCAGATCATGGTCGGCGGGTCAAGGCCCTATCAAGGACGTGTACAATATAGGGGAGAACCCTCAGTTTCGTCTGGAGGTAGGGGGCGGGGTCGGGGCTGTATGGATTCTGCTGACAAGGCATATCACACAGCTGGAGGATTTCAAGCAGAACAGAGAGTACATTACCGTGCTGGTCTACAAGAACGAGGGCAAACGAGTCTACTACCCTTGTAAGTAATTTAAATCACGGTTAGCCCATTAGTAAAGCTCTTGCCATGCAGAAGGTCCCGGGTTCGAATCCCACCATCGACAATGGGCACTCGTTTTTCGATTGCAAATATTTCAACTCGGTTGCAAATATTTCAACTCGATTGCAAATATTTCAACAGGTTACTTTCTGGTATTCTCGTGTTGACCCAACCCCAAAATGGGAAGTATTGTGTCTTTTATCGAGGCCTACTACGGGATGTGCATGCTACTACGCAGAACACAGGTGATTGTGTCTAATGTAGCAGTTGTTTCATTGCTACGAAATAAAAACGGCTGTGAAATACTCATCTTTTTTTTCTTTTAACTTTGTTAATTAAACAAATTTAATAATATGCAATACAAACATTCTATTCTGTTCTATTACAGATGACCCGCCTCCCTATCTAGACGGTGTACGGATCAACAGTCCCCACTACCTATGCAAGATCATACTCAATGAGAACTCCTCTAGGAAATACACTCTGGTAGTATCTCAATACGAGAAGATGCATACCATATACTACACGCTGCGGGCGTATGCCACTTGTCCGTTTCGGCTGGAAAAAATTGAGAACCCCTACCAATTCAAAGAAGAAGTACGTATTGAAATCTGGTCTACTTACGATCTTATGTTTATGTTTACTTCCGAGAATGCTTGGAGAATGCGTCCGAGCAGAATATGTAAAGAAGAAGTATGTATTACGAGCAGTAAAACCTGGTCTGCCAGCCTAGTTAGATAGCGCGCCTGCTTTGTAAACGCTAGGTTCTATTCCCACCCGGAGTGCACTTCATCCTAAACCTTCAGTCTTATCCCGATAACCCGGTTTTATCCTATTTCGATTAAAGAATAAGCGATAGTTCAAATAGGACTTTTTTATGGCTTTGTTCAAAGTGGCAGAATTCTCCAAAATGAGCTCTTCCACCCAACCACTTCTTTATCTCTTACCGAGTAGATCAATCTGTAATCCAGAGGAAATAACCCGCACAGCATTAGTTCCATCTTGTGATAGCTTATCCGTTGTAGAAATATCTCCAGCTGTAACAATTTGGGAACGTACAAATAGGTTGAATAAAAATAATTGTTTTCTAGAATGAGAGGAAGATGACTTTTATTTATTGCATGCCCACCTAAGAAAATAGGTCTAGGGTAGTTCTCTATGTATATCACGAATAAGGGGAGTAAAAAGATATGATTTCGCGCAGAGAACACACGAATTAGAAACGTATGTATGTGTCTAATATCTATGCACGAGTATTTTAGTGGAAAATTCAGCCACCAGTCAGTTTGACAATTACCTTCTTTCTCATCACTCGGATTTATTCCACTCAAATCCATCATCACTCTGATCTTGCTCCTCCTGAGGCAAAGGATAACACAAATAACAGTTATGATCAATCATATCCCAGCACTCCTGACAAAACACATATGGACAGTCCGGACAAGCATGCTTAGGCCAATTCCTTTCCTCTGGCTCCTTGCATATGAGACACTTCCTCCTCGCCATGGGAAATATAACAAGCCAGCGGAAATATCTTGGGAATCTAAGTCGTAGAATGAGAAGTATGTTGCTGTCTTCTCTCAGACGATTTTCTTTCACAAGGCGGGAAGCGCGCGCTTTTTTGAACTTGAAGAAGGCGCGTCTTTGTCGTAATGATTCATTGACTTCCTCCTCGCCATGGGAAATATAACAAGCCAGCGGAAATATCTTGGGAATCTAAGTCGTAGAATGAGAAGTATGTTGCTGTCTTCACTCAGACGATTTTCTTTCACAAGACGGGATGCGCGCGCTTTTTTGAACTTGAAGAAGGCGCGTCTTTGTCGTAAGGATTCGTTATAGAGGTAGAGGACACGACGCTTCTCATGCTTCCTGAAGAACAACGCGCAACACACCCGACGCATGCGTCTCAAGTAACCATTGAATATAACCATAAGGAACACACAGAGGAATGTGAAGTATATTTTGTAGATACTGGATGCTGGAATACTGGTCGGTTGTGGAAGACATAGCAAGTTGGAATGTTCCATCTTGATCCGTTTCCGTACGTTGAAACCTTTGATGACAGAACGCACCAGAGATGCGATCATGCCTGTCCCTTTCACCTTGAAGCTAAGATCATGATGCCCAACCTGAGTGTATTCAATGTGAGAGTGTCTCCGGATCAAGTCAAGTGTTTCATAGAATAAACGATCTACAAATATGAAGAAGGTAGCCGGTACTATTTCAAGGAATAACTTGATGATGGGTGTGGCCACTGTAGACCATTGAATAGACAGACTGTACGGATCTATAAACTTTGCTTTCTCCATCTTCTTCAACGGCAGAACTGTTTGCTTGAACTGCATGCGTCTTCGAGTGTCAATTTTCCTGAAATAGTCCGTAATAATTCAATGTGAGAGTGTCTCCGGATCAAGTCAAGTGTTTCATAGAATAAACGATCTACAAATATGAAGAAGGTAGCCGGTACTATTTCCAGGAATAACTTGATGATGGGTGTGGCCACTGTAGACCATTGAATAGAGAGACTGTACGGATCTATAAACTTTGCTTTCTCCATCTTCTTCAACGGCAGAACTGTTTGCTTGAACTGCATTCGTCTTCGAGTGTCAATTTTCCTGAAATAGTCCGTAATGTAGACATTGTCGAACTCAATATTAGTGAGATAATATCGCTGGTACTCTTCAGCCTTCCATAAGACTCGGATGAAAGAGAAAGCCAGAATCCACTTGACAACCATCCACAGAACAAAATCAACAAAGTTCTTCTTCTCTGTGAACTGAGCCATGAGTTCACTAGATGTGTCAAACGTGTTACGTATACCCTTGGGTACCTTGAGAAACTTAGCCACCTTGTACTGCATGCGAACATCTTTGAACTCATCTCTCATTTGATTCTTAGTGTCATTCAGGGATAGGAAGCCTTGTCCGTAACCTGGAGGTATATGTTTCCCTGGCTGACAAGTATCACCAAACGTGGAGGCAAAGTTACACACGAATGTCAACTTCATCGGCCAGCATAGCGCCCAGTTAACAGACCAGTGGAGTTTATCCATACACGACGCATACAACTTGGCGAATGTATCTCTACATTTCATACCTGCCCGGGTGATCATACCCTCACACCTGTACTCTAACTTGTGTGTATACTTGAGCTCTACTTGATCTGCTGTCTCCTGTGATGTCATATCCTGTGGACTCGAGTCAGGTTTCTGTTGTCTAAGTCTTTCCAATTCATCCAGGTAATCGTTTGGTTCCTTCAAATATTTAGTCTCTCCTTCATCTTGCAGTTCTTTGCGTATGGGTTCTACAACCCCACGTACAGAGTTGAGGGACTCCTTCAGATCTCCTGTATCCGCTCTCATTCCGAACAATGCATCAGAGAATGGTTTGAACATGAGCTCATAGCGTGTCTTGGTCATATTGTATGTGAGTGCTGTCGTACACGCAAACACACGCACTACTTCCTGTCCATTATCCGCTAGGTTCTGTATAGGCCCGGCCACGACCAATGATAACATGAGAGCCTTCAGAGCACTCTGGCCAGACTTACCCAGGAAGTTACTCAGCGTAAGAAGTGTAATGGCGCGGATTTGTCTCGATACAACCACGCCTAGACACACACATATTGTGATGAATAGCGCCGCGGCGTAAGTCTTACGTATGCCTAACCCCATGTCTATCAGGAAGAGTTGATAGATGACTGCACTCACGAGAAGTCCTAGGAGAAACCATAGGCATTTGTTGACTGGACGGACACCAGTGCGGTGTGAAGATAGCAAGGATACAATACAAGGTGAGAAGCAGATACAGGTAGCTCTTATACAAGAAGTTAGCAAGTGAATCACTTTATAGAGGAATGGTGTGCGGGGTTTAATACCGGCGGAACTTGTGTAATTCGTCATTAGGAGGAAAATAACAATAAGGCTGAAAGTAACAAAATATTGCAAGTTGCAACGCAAAATGAGACAACTTCTGTGTAGAAACTAAAACAAAGCAGTAAAGTCTTACTGGGAAAATTATCTTCTGGCTTATAAGTTGGCGAAATACCCAAAATAGTGTTCTTTTTTCCAAGACAGTTCTACACGCAAGCGGAAGGGAACAAATTGTTGAAACGTGCCGGGAAGTGGAATTAGCGGTACGTCAAAGCGTCGCGCCGTCCGGCCTATATTAACACGAAATAGAGTTTCATCATGGTTATTGAAGTTCGACAAAAACCTCCGGGTTTGGTTTTGAAATTAATTTCTAGCTCACCTGATTGGTCAGAGAAGGGACTTTGTCTTCAATCATCAGCTCGTAGCCAAACTTTGACGTGTACAGTACCTGAAATGAACAAGAGGTTATGAGGTTATTTGTTAAATCACCATTTCACCATTTTTTGTTTCATTGAATTATGAATAAGTAACACGGTTCCATTTTTTTTTTTTTAATGATTTTTTTTTTTCAAGGGGTTCAATAGATTGATCTGTAACTGCCAAGGTCTTATCGTCCCGAAATCGAAGAGGGAAGGGAGACAGAATAAGAGAAAGCCAGCCGTTCCGAAAACCGGCTCCATCTTTTATGGCAATTTTTGACATGACACCAATAGTAGGAATGATCCTTAAAATTAAAAAAAAAGAGAGAATATTTAATTGTGTTAAGGATATTTAAATGCTTGCCACAAATATCGTTCCCCGATTATTACACCTAGATAATTTTTATGACTTTACTTGGACTCGAACCATCAACCTCCAGATCCAAAGTCCAACGTCTTAACAACTGCACCACTGAGGTTGGTTTGATCCTGAAAATTATTTCGCGTCTCTGGCGGGAACTCACCTCCTGTTGACATTCAGTGATGACCTTGGCGAACCAAATGCACAAGAACATTTTCAGTATGAACCAGTACAGATGAGCGAAGGAAAAGAACAGATTGTTTTTACCGCTCAGATGTGCCAGAATACCGACTGGTAGGTAGAACAGCATGGATACCAACACGATGAATGTGATTATGAAACTGACTAGCACCTGGAATTGTGTAAAAAAAATGTCGTTTAGACATTAACCGAATTTCTTTATTATTGTTTAGAAAAAAAATGCCAAATTTCTTGGAACATGGGAATAGGCAGGAACTCACCTTACCTGCCATCCTTGCCATCCTTACCTGCATCCCGTAACTCTGGTTGATCATCTTGCCAACTTCACAGATATGACTGTGAGTGAGTAGAATGCTTCGGAGTTGAGAACTTCTTAGTTTGATCTGGTTCAGCTTTTCCAGATAGTGAAGACCTGTGCCAGGGAAATGACAATCAAAGAGAATTTAAAAATAGATGGGTGAACACGACTTTCAAATTAAAAACAATTAAAGAAGGATAATTAACAGAAGACAGTATAATACAATAATAGTTTCATTAAAAGAAAACGATATTATACCTAAAAGTGTATCCACACATAGTCGACCACCCGTCGATCGATGTCGACTGAACCGTACACATTGCCTCGACAACATAGATTCACCTCGTCGATCGACCCGAATTTCTTTATTATTGTTTAGAAAAAAAATGCCAAATTTCTTGGAACATGGGAATAGGCAGGAACTCACCTTACCTGCCATCCTTACCTGCATCCCGTAACTCTGGTTGATCATCTTGCCAACTTCACAGATATGACTGTGAGTGAGCAGAATGCTTCGGAGTTGAGAACTTGTTAGTTTGATCTGGTTCAGCTTTTCCAGATAGTGAAGACCTGTGCCAGGGAAATGACAATCAGAGAGAATTTAAAAATAGATGGGTGAACACCACTTTCAAATTAAAAACAATGAAAGAAGGATAATTAACAGAAAACAGTATAATAAAATAATAGTTTCATTGAAAGACAATACCTAAAAGTGTATCCACACATACCTAGTCGAACACCCGTCGATCGATGTCGACTGAACCGTACACATTACCTCGACAACATAGATTCACCTCGTCGATCGATAGCCGGTCGACTATGTTTGGACACACCTTTAGAAACAAAGAAAGTAGCCGGCCTGCTTTTGGCTTTCCAGCAGCCAGTATGACCACTGGCCGTTCCCTAATCTTGAAGTTACTTTCCACCTTAGAATCTATTCTACCAACAACATTACTTTCAAAAGCAGTTCCTCCTATGGTCTTACCCTCATATTGGTCCTCTTCTTGGTTCACAACAGTGTCATGTTCAAGAACATAGATAATGTTATCATCTGTCAGGTCATGCTTCAGGTAGGCGTTCAAGTAGCGGAGTCTTTGCCTTAGCATGTCTGTGAGGACGATGAAAATCATCTGAAAGGAAACAAATTGTTTTATGGACCTTCTCAAAGTTGCCGATTACCGAGTATTCAAGTACTTAACCGGTTATACAGGCCAGAAACGTCCATAAAGGAGTATTCAAGTAAGGAAACAAATTTTTAGGACTTGAGTATTTGGGGATTTTTGGGTTTCTTCCATTAAAAAACTGCTCTTTTTTTGCTTAATATAAGAAACCCACTTCTCCGAAGATGTTATCTCCAACTCCAAATGACAAAAAAAGCAACAACTGGTTTTGCGTGAGGAGTAAAACGAACGAAAGTTTAGTCCGTCGCGTCGTGGAATCGGTCTGTAACCAAATACAGTGGAACCTCCATATAACG
The DNA here is from genome assembly GCF_000475195.1 of Diaphorina citri. Lineage (NCBI taxonomy): Eukaryota > Metazoa > Arthropoda > Insecta > Hemiptera > Psyllidae > Diaphorina > Diaphorina citri. The sequence continues at coordinate 126,353 of NW_007377911.1, read as the reverse complement.
AACCTCGATATAACGAAGAAAAGTCGATTCCCCTTCCCTTCAGAGGTAAAAACCTCAGTATAGCGAAGTAAAAAGAATAGATACAACGAACTAATAATTTGGGGCACGAGCCCGAGAAAATTACCTCAGTATAAAGAAATTGATCGAATTTCAACCTCAGTATAGCGAAGTGATCTGAAAATCGAGTAGAATTTTATCTCAGTACAACGAAGTTAGTCTGATTTGGACCTCAGTATAGCGAAGTAAATCGATATAACGAAATAGTTTCGATTTTCCCCTCGATATAACGAAGAATAGATATTAAAAAAACTCGATATAACGAAATTTTGGGCATTTTCCTTGGACTTCGTTATATCGAGGTTCCACTGTAAAAGTAAGTCAGCTCCCCTCCATCTCATCCCCCTTCAAGATTAGCTATCACTCATACCTATCCCTCCTATGATATACCTCATTGCTCCATTCATTAAATTTGTCAAAAGTTGTTATCAATATTAAGTACATCCTCTATTTTACCTTATACAGTTTCTCGTACATATTGGGCATATAGAAGAGAAGCAGAAAGAGGAAGGGAATGTTGTCATCCAGTTTGTGAAAGAAGTACAAGTTGACAATGTGAACCAGGACGCAGTTGAGAAGAACAAATGCCGTGGATTTGATCCTGTAATTGTTTTGTCGTTTAGATATTTAAATCTGTTATGTGGATACACATTACAGAATGATAGAGAATTACAGATTGATAGGGATTTAGATCATTATAAGGTTCGCTGATAATACATTAAAATTAACTAATGGGCGGAGCACCCACTTTAATCTGAAAGCCTGAATTAAAAGTGGTCCTTTAACCGGTTTTAAATCTGTTATGTGGATACACATTACAGAATGATAGAGAATTACAGATTGATAGGGATTTAGATCATTATAAGGTTCGCTGATAACAAATTAAATTTAACTAATGGGCGGAGCACCCACTTTAATCTGAAAGCCTGAATTAAAAGTGGTCCTTTAACTGGGATTTCAACCAGCTTTTCAACTGTCATCAGACGACTAACTAGATAATCTATTGAAGCTATCAGCAAAAGACTTTGGTTTCAGAGATAATACTACTTTGGCTGATCGCAAGCAGAGTTAAATCCACATTGCCTTGTCGCCACGAGGTTGAGTGCTCCCCCAAAATAGCAAGTTTTGTCCCAAACGGCCACCTATCTAGGAACCAATCACACACAACTTTGCGTAATGGGAGTGATCCGTAAGAACTGGAGCATTTAAGGCCAGCCCCTCACTATTAGGTAGACCTGACGTTGAAGCTATCAGCAAAAGACTTTGGTTTCAGAGATAATACTACTTTGGCTGATCGCAAGCAGAGTTAAATCCACATTGCCTTGTCGCTACGAGGTTGAGTGCTCCCCCAAAATAGCAAGTTTTGTCCTAAACGGTCACCTATCTAGGAACCAATCACACACAACTTTGCGTAATTGGAGTGATCCGTAAGAACTGGAGCATTTAAGACCAGCCACTCACTATCAGGTAGACCTGACAGTGTGTTTTGTTCTCCATTTCCATAGATTTGTATACGAGAGATATTGAACCGTATAAAGTCCGTCTTGTGTTTTGAGAATAGGTGTTAACTAACTCTTTGTTTTGAACCTCGCGAATGCTATGACGTAATATTGCCGAAGAAAATCCTTTGAAAAACGTAATGTGTTTCGTATTTGGTGCGAAATAGACAAAGGGATTTATACGTTTCGCAATATTTGACGTCACCAAAACGATTTCTATAGAAGATATTGCGATTTCTTCAGAAAATGTGACGTGAAAATATTGCGAAATGTGACGTGCAAAGTTTCCAGACTGAGGGCACTTCAGATATTTCCTAAGCACGTTAAACTCCAGGGATTCAAGATACATATAAGTGCCTCCTACTCCTCCTACCTATATTATTATGTCACTGTCACGTTATTAGTAGACATTACGTAATCTTACAAACAGCACGCACATATTTTACTATTGGGTAGCTATGAAATTTGCCTCAAGTCACATGTTTTGCCTCGTGAGAAAAGTAGAGAACCTTTACGTTATATCCAATATACAAGGCTCTCTATTTATGCCTCTATTTATTACGCCTTAAATTAATAAAGCTCTATTTATTATAAAAGCTCACATTCTCGTGAAGCGTGGCGGACGGCGCGCGAACGTCAAGAGCTTTCTGCTATCTTATTCACGTAATTTCAGATAATATCGATTTCGAACTCGGAGGCATCTACTGTTACGTCCTTTATCTGAAAGAAAACCCTCCGGAATCCACGACAGAACTGAAGGGTTACAACGGATTCATGAAGAACGCAACAGAGTGGTCGAAAAATAGCTTGAACTTCATGGGGAACCGAGCTTGGTTTCCAACAGGTGACAGAACGAATCGAAAAAGTTCACGTAATTTCAGATAATATCGATTTCGAACTCGGAGGCATCTACTGTTACGTCCTTTATCTGAAAGAAAACCCTCCGGAATCCACCACAAAACTGGAGTGTTACAACGGATTCATGAAGAACGCAACAGAGTGGTCGAAAAATAGCTTGAGCTTCATGGGGAACCGAGCTTTGTTTCTAACAGGTGACAGAACGAATCGAAAAAACATTGAAAACGGAAATTTGGGTGGAACCAGTGGAAACATGACTGAAGTCAAGAACGGGAATTCCTCCAGTATTACCAACAACAAGAACATCACCAGCAAGTTTCAAGTGTTCAGCAAGTTGCTGATCCTTTCGCCTGGTCGCACGGTTAAGCTCATCTACATGGTACCTCAGTATGTCCTCATGTCTATTGGGGAAGTCATGTTTGCCATCGCCAACGGAAATTTGGGTGGAACCAGTGGAAACATGACTGAAGTCAAGAACGGGAATTCCTCCAGTATTACCAACAACAAGAACATCACCAATAAGTTTCAAGTGTTCAGCAAGTTGCTGATTCTTTCGCCTGGTCGCACGGTCAAGCTCATCTACATGGTACCTCAGTATGTCCTCATGTCTATTGGAGAAGTCATGTTTGCCATCGCAGGTCTCCATTTCTCCTTCACCCAAGCCCCTAGGAGCATGAAAACAGTCACCATAGCTGCGTGGCAACTCTCCGTCGCCCTGGGCAACCTGATTATCATCTGTATTGAGCAGCTTCGCGGTTACGTTGGACAGGCGGGGGAGTTCTTCCTGTACGCGTGTCTGATATTTCTGGACATGCTTCTGTTCTACAGGATCACCAAGAGATACAAGTTTGTCAAGATGCAGCTCGATGAATCGTCGAGTCTCCTGGTTCCTGGCAAAGGCAAGAACGATATCCTGTTCAATCTAAACTCGTGACATTCCTCATAGAAATTTCTTCGTGATTTTTGGTCAAACAATTTCGAAAATTCTTCATAAATGGACATGATTTTTGGTCAAATATTTTTGGAAACTCTTTTTAGACGAAACTACTTTTTGGTGAAATGATTTCGAACTCAAAAGTTCTTTTTGCGTACCCGGAAGACGATAAACAAAGTGCGTTCCAGATATTTGCTCCTGGGATAAGTGTGTTTCTTGCATTCAACATTGAACTCAACTGGACCCGAGCAAAATTTTCGATGTTTTCGGTTCCTCATTCGATAAAATCTTTTTGATCTTAGATACCTTTTGTACACCAATCGAAATATGAAAAAACAACAGAATTCGTACATGAATAGTATTATTATTATTTTAAACTTACATATGTAGGTACAGAGGTTATCGCTATCAGTGTATTAATTGCTATTACATCAGACAAACTCGCTAATTAAAATTAAACAAACACGTTGCAGAAATGTCTACCTCATTTCTTTTTCTGTCGATCAATCAATTCGATAATATGTCAAGTGTTCGTTGTACTTGAATGAATAATATTAAGTACTCCCACTGGAATGAGTCTCACTTAAGTCCGCGTGACATATTGACCGATTTTTGACGGTAAATTTGTTTAGGTACATAAATATGGGACATGGGACAACGTGTTCTAAGCTGAACATATTTATTGGGACTTGGGACACTTTTGTTCTGAGCTGACGGTCTAAATAAAACACTATTTACATTGAACCTGCGGAGAAACATTTTCCAAAGGTCAAAGGATTCAAAATGACAAATGACCCCTTTCAGATTTCCCGGATTATGTCCTTGCTTCTTGTACGAAGGACATGTATTTTATTATTAGAATTAGGGTGCAAGGGTCCCTATGTCTACGAATTTGACTCCATAAATAGGAATTTCATAAGAGACCCTCATTTAAAGGTAAAGTAATAAAGTAATATAATCAATATACTCGTAAACAACTAATACAAGAGGTAGTAGAATTATATGAACCCTTGAACTGGACATTTTACCAAATAACAGACAGATTACCTATGACCTATGATAAGTAGGTATAAGCAAGTATACTTAAAAGCTATGTGTTAAAAACAAATAGAGGTAGATAAGAATAAACAATATTTTTACATACTTATTTCAACATATTTGTGATTTTGTACTTTTATTTATGTTTCAAGCCATATGAAGGTGGAGATATTGGTATAGGTGCGTTGAAGTGCCGTAGAATAGTTACCTACACTCCCGCTATTTCTATAAAAACTCCCTGTATATGCTGTATGCAAGAACCAATTTCTCCTTTTGAGGATGTTGTGTTAGAAACATCAGAATGTGTAAGAAACATTGCACTTCTAAACTTTGTTGAACGAAGAATTTTCTGACATCAGTTTAGGTGTATTTTCCTTTTGTAAAATTGTCCTCTGATCTCAGGAAAATTGACCACTAGCCACTAGTCCAATAGCCCAAAAAAAAAAAAAAAAAAAAAATCTGATTTCCTCGTCTGGTGTGGCCGGTACTAGGTACTCGTACTTTCCGTTGACCTGTGGCATACTTGACCCGAACTTAACTTTTACTGAAGTGTTTTTTTTTTCGGCACTTGACCCAGGGTCAATACGGGCTAATCATTTTCAGAGGTTGGAGATTAGATATAAAAAAGTTTCCATCCACACAATTGCCAAAGGTTACCGTCCTAGCTATTTTTATAGCTATACATATGTATACAATTTCTCATTTAAGAATTAATAAATTATGTAGGTATACTACGTCCTACAAATAGGTACTTACTTCGGTTACATAATTTCCGATATATCCTCTACTTTTGAAAAGGCACAGGAATCAATTAATGAACTGGAAGGGAAACCACCCACCCACTATAGAATTACGATGGTTTTTTTTTCCAATGGAAGAAAACAGAAAGAAACATCGGAAATTTCCAAGAGTGTCCACACCACATGGGTATGGAATGTACACAGTTACACACTCATGTGTGACGGTAATAGCGGTCACTCCTCAAGCTCATGTCACCTGTCTAGACACAGACCGGACCATCCCGCCTTTATAAATAGGTCTCACAGTCATATTTATCCAGGTTGTAACCTTGGAGTGGGCGAAGAAAATAATCTCAATGAAAATCACGCTCTGGGTTCGTGCCCGGAGCGTGGTTTTGTTATCAGAAAACGTGTCCCGGGCTACTTGGCCGATAAAGGATTACTGGCGAATTATCAATTAGCCGACTTAGGTCAACTTGGTAACGTTTGACTCTTCCGTGGGTGTGCCCAGGATGTCCTCATTTGTTGGAACCGCTTCTCTGCCTTTTGGCTTAGATCAAAGTGTAGTATCTGTTCTTATCAGCTATCACGTCACTTGAGCTCACGTGACGTGAGGGCAGTGTTACTATTATGAACGAAATCACCTACTATATTGTGGGAAAACTACATCTCTGTGACTTCTCATGAGCTCACGTGACGTGATAATAGTGTGTTTCTACCTTAAGCTTTCGCTTTCGCCGAAGACAAAGAAAGCCAGCTGTCCTGAGAGAACCTTATCTGTTCAGGAAAAATTCCGCCCAGGGTGGGAATTGAACCCGCAACCTGGAGCTAACTAGGCTGGCTGTGTCGAGTTTTCAGTAAACTGTGAGGACACGGGTACTGATGAGGGTGGACTGATTAAACTTTGGCACATTGTGGTATGATATTGTGATGTCAATGAAGAAAAGCTCTTAGCTTTGTGGGATTCCATCTAAGTACTATCTCAGTCGAGTTTTTCTCAGTAAATTGAAAGTGCTATTTACCTACCGACCCATTTTATGTTGTCAAGACAGTGTACGATTTCAGTCGACATCGATCGACCATCGATGAAGTCGACTATTTTTGTGTGGACACACCTTGATGGCACTTTATCAGGCACTCCCAACAGGGACATTTGACCATAGGAACAAAATTTTCAACGCTGGATTTCATCTTTTCGTTCTCTTCCATCCTCGTCCGTCAAATTCATCAATACAAGTAACCAAAATAGTATTCTATCCGGGTAGAACCCAGATGGAATCCGGGTAGGAAAGAGGAGAGAATCGTATCGGATTTTATCCCGATTCTACCTGGGTAGAAACCGTATAAATGCCCCCTTAACCCAGATAAAATCTGGTTTCTACCCTCTTGAAATCCGATTTCTACCAACTTAGAATCCTTAAGCGGTGCAATGAGAAGATATTCTCTTGATGTCGATTCCGTCTAAACATCCCAGTGCCAATGCCACCATGGAAAACTTCCGGTGATGATAATTCCCGAATAGTTTCTCCAATGCTCCCATTATTCTATGCAATTCAGGTCCATCTGCTTTTTTTTACAATTGGTCAAAGTTTTCAGCTAAATTTCTATAGGTCATTCTATTATAAGGTGATAATCTGATAATGAAGAGACGGGTGACATTTCTACACTCCTATAACAGCCTAATACTCCAGGGACTAGCTTACTGAAGGGAAACGCGTGCACATCACATTTACAACACCAATACCTATTGAATGTAGAATGACATTGAGGCCTAGTTCATTTATCAATGCCATACACATTAGGCCTACAAAAAAAAAAAAAAAAAAAAAAAAAAAAAAAACAGGCCTACGCCACATGAATAAGATGTTCTACACAAGATAGGCCAGTATTACCAAGCACGCGCTCTGAGGTCTACACTTAGGTCACTTAGATAAAATAATTTCGCGTGACGTTATATCCTAGCAAACTTTCCCGAACTTCCTCCTTACAGTATTGATCCAACCTTTGTAGCTGCACCAGGGCAAAAGTCTTCGAAACTTTCCTACAGTTCTGTAGTTTCGTTGAATTTCCTTTGTTTCTTTTCTTGAAGTGAATTTTACATCCAATCCAACATGCTGAGGTAAGAGATTTTTTTTTGTCCATGGAATTCGAATATCTTGAATTTTTTGTTTCCACGGAATTGGAAGAACTTGAACTTTTAGTAAAATTACAACAAGCTTTCTAAACTTTTAAAATAACTGTGGTATTTTTACGAACTAGCAGGCAGACATACCCTACATGTAGCTCTGCATAGTAGGAGTAATTAGGTATTTAGACTTCTTAAAATAAATAAAATAAGAAATGAATAAAAATAATAATTCAATATAAATGTTTTCCGGAAGTAGACAGACGTATCAGTACAAAATTTCAAGTCTAGGTAGCGACGTCAAATATTTGGGTATGGTGCCAATTACCTAATGGATCAGGTAATTTTTTTTATTATTAATGTAGGTATTATTATGTAGGTGGTCTCTATGAACCGTAGCACAGAGTGGTTTGTGGTCATAACTCTCGGCTAACACGCTGGAGGTCCAGGGTTCGATTCATTGATAGGGTTGATAAAAAGGAAGCTTTATTGAGTGAGCTACCTTTCTAGGTATTTCAGAAATATGTACCTAGGTAAATATTTCATTTAAGCCCTTATAATAAAGATGCATTTTTATTAATAAAGAGGCATTGACATTTTTTCGGAAGTAGGTACCTACCTAGTATTTATTTGACTCAAAAACAAAATGACCTCTTTATACAAAAATGCACAATGATAAGGTTTATTTGTAATAAATTTTAAAAAATGCGTTGTAGGTATTATTATTTACGTTTCCATTTACAAAAATGTGTTTGTTGTTTACCTACATCTTTTATTGTAAAACAAGAATAAAATTGTATTTTTCTGGTGCGTACCTACAACTGCGTAGGTAATAATTCCATATTTTTTTTTCCATAAGCATGTTTATAAGTTGTTGACAGTAAATAAGTAGGTACTCTTAAGTACCCAAAATGTAGGTGCACCCACCAACATTGTATTAAAAGCTTACCTAACCCTTCTACCAAAAAAAAAAATAATTAATCCTAATCTTGTAGGATGATCCAGGGCCAATCTAGGATGGTAGGAGGGGGGAAAAATCTCTCCCATTTCTCTTCCTGTCATCAGACCTGATCTTGTAGTGAAAGATTCTTGAACATTGGGTTGTACCTATAGGGTCCTCAACCAAACGGTTGCGTTTCCTTAACCTTTTTACCTCCTCCTCTGAATCGCTCATGTTCATGATAATGTTAATGTATTGTATCAATTTAAAATGTTCAACATGTATTGCATCATAATAATGGTAACTCCTACTATCAGGAAGTTAAATAGGTGACTTTTATACTTTGTTTCATACTTTATATTGCGTTCTAAATGTCCGTTATCAGCACTTAGGTGCTTAAGACCCTCGAAACAGTGCTAACTGGTACCTACCTATCGTCCGTTGATGCTCATTTCATTCTGTACTAGTTGCTCAATTAGTTCTGCATTGGGCAATTCCGTTATCAGCACTTAGGTGCTTAAGACCCTCGAAACAGTGCTAACTGGTACCTACCTATCGTCCGTTGATGCTCATTTCATTCTGTATTAGTTGGTCAATATTAGTTCTGCATTGGGCAATGTGGGCATTCATTTAGGTCTGTAAAGAAAGAAATTAAGACAGCAAAATTCACGATTGAATATTTAGATAATTTTAGGAAATTCAAACATTGTTTTAGCACCATTCTTGTGAAATATGACGTCATTTTTCACAATTTCGATCGAAATTTTCAGTTTGAAAAGACCTATAATCCTATAAATAAAACAAAGAACGGGCAGATAATGTGCGAGCGAAATCACGACGAAAAAAACGTTTTTCTACGCATCTACATTTAAATATGTAGAGCCGTATCACAGGGTGTGTAGAGATACAAAACTCTTTAAATTTCACCCAGGTTGGAAAAAATCTTGGTAGGTACCTTTTATTAGGTTGAAGGCTTACTTTTATTAGATGAAGTTTGAAGAATTTATGGGAAGTGTCACGTCCCTAGAGTCCCTGAGTTCGCCCTAACCATTCTGAATGGCCCCAAAGGGCCGCTTACCGTCCCGGCTCTGAGCACTATATTGGATTATTAAAATTTCTCCTCTCCTTTTCCATACCACAGATCCCCCTCTAGATACTTTCATTCAAGAGGGGATGTGACGTCATCATATGCACTATGCACCTATTCCCCCATTCATTGATTACAGATTTCCTGGTTTCACGGTTTTATCGATTCCACAGTCATTCTTGCTTTAAATTTCACCTAGATTGGATCTTGGTTTAGATTTACCTTTTGACTCGTGAATTTCAACAAATTTCCACAAGTAAATAAGGAATTTTTCCAGTGTACTTTTTTTTTTAAAATTCCGTTTGTGTATCAGTAACTACCGAGATCAAAGTGACATTTTGAATCATCCTGATAGGTTACCTATTGAAAAGTCCTTTTGTTTGAAATTCTTGACTAACATAAAAAAATAAGGTACGTTGTGGCTATGGCAGTTCTACGAAAGTAGAATATTCATTTTATTTTGTGTGCCCAGAAATAAGTTGGTACCTATGTAGGTAGATTTTTTATCTGATTTTTTTCTTCTTCTTTCTTCTTCAAAACTTTTATCATTTTTCTCTACCAAGTCACCTATTACATTTAATTGAATCGTCTTTTTATAGTCTTTTGATTCCTATTTTGTTGTGTGATTGCAGAGCCATGGAGATTGATCAAGAAGTTCTGAGACTATGGATGTCCAGGAAAGCTATCGATGACATGATTGATGAAAACGAGGTAAGTCCATCAATTCCATCAGTTTATTTATTATTATTATTATTATTATTTTGGTTTAAAAAGTGCTTAGGTGTAGAGACAAACAGCCCTAAAGGATGGGTTAAGCTTATACGAATCTATGTACGAAGTAAGAGTAATAACATAGAAAATCCTTTCGAAATTTCGAACAAAATATCCTAATGTTCGTAGGTAGGTACTCATTTTGGGTGTTTTTCAATTTGTAATTTTAGGTTTTATGTAATTTTAGCTTTTATGCAGTGTACCTATACCTATAATTATTTATTATTAGTCCAAAGTCCAAGTATTACATGGGTTTGTCCTTTACTTGTTGCTCTTAGTGGACATTGTACCATCGGCATTCGCCTCTATCTAAACCAAGTGAAACGTAGGCAAAATGGCCCCACGTGCCAGGGTTCACTGATAGGCGATTTGGTACACCTCCTCATAATACTGCTGAGGTCAACATTTTCTTGAAGACCTCAGCTAGAAACTATTGATTTATCAGTTGAGGCTCCAGACGGGCAGACAGAAAGCTATCTCACCGACACCGACCGACAGCTATATAGTAGGTATTTATAAAATATACTCTTGAGTGGAAGGTAACCACTAGGCGAGGTTAACTCCGGAGGCGTTCTCTACATAAATCGTCTATTATAAACAAAGTCCTGACGTACTGGTAAATTTGGACAGAAACGTTTGTTAAACGGGTAGAAGTAGGTAGGAAAGATACAAAGATATACGTGTTTGAAGAATATACTAGGGGCATACTTAGAAGTACTTAAGAACATCGACTCGTTCTCTGAGTAATCTATATCTCTTCCCGCAGGAGAAGAAGAATCCAGCCTCTATGAGGAGGACGTCAACAGTCAGGTAGGTAAAGAGGTCTGAAAAAAACCAAAACATATGCGAGATTCCAAACGAAAAAAAAAAGCACAAGACACAGGCACGGTCACAGACATATTGTATGAAATCACAGAGGATCTAGGGTTGATCTGGCGGAGGATTTTACTTCAATTTTAAGGACACTCGCGGTCTGTAAAGACTCCAGAGTAAGTAAGGCGCGAATTGCAGCTGAAATTTTACCCCGAAAGTCCAAATTGCTATCGCTTATTTTGTTCCTTTCTTGGGTATGAATTTTAGGGACGAGCAATAACTGAGGATCTATTTTCTGGAAGGTTTTACAAATAATAAACCTTCTGAATGTGCCTTTCCAATGGACTTCTTTGCATTCTTTACCCAATAATTGGACGATTTAACTATTAATATTTTAAAAGATTATTAGTTTCTTGGTTTATTGGAAGGCCTCAGTCCATTCAAGCCCGGAACTAATGCAATCATCACTTTCTCCTCAATATAACTTAAAATACCTATTAATAATATCCGTCTCCGTTCTTCAAGGCAGGTAAGAATCGATAACCGATACGTTTGTAAGAAAGAAGATTTTTTCCGTGTTTATGTATGTGATTTCATACGACTGTGACGTGCAAAAAACAAATTCATATTCAAAGCTGAAAACGCGCAACAGGCAAATTAAATGACGAATGGACGTGACAATAATCACATGAAATTTCAAACATGTTTGTAAGAAACTCCACAGTATACACTGTAGAGCCACGCATGACAAAGCTGACAATAAATGACACAAGAAAAGCCCTCCCAGAACCTTATTGGTTCAAGACATGCATTTTAAGTATCCGGACAGTAAAAAAAAAAAAAAAAAAAAAAAATTAATGACCAGTTTTTTTCCTCGTTAAAATTATTTATTAATTATATTATTAATCCCAAGGTAAAAATAAACTGTATTGGTGTAAAAATCAAAATCCTACAGTATCTCCCTTAGGGTAGATTATCAACTTAGTCAAGGATTCTGAAGGTAATCTTAACAGTTTATGCAAATTTTGACATTAGCGATTCTTTCCAAGGTTTTCTGGTTCGATTCAGTCAGGAGTTTGCAACAGTCAGAGGCACAAACCCCCTACGAAATCTCCCAAATTGGAGAATTTCCAAATTTCAGACTCTTCAGTGGGTGTTGGGATTTGTTTCTTTCAATAATTCCCAATATTTCTAAAAAGACCTTTATATATCTTACTGCGAAGGTTTTGAACTTTCTCTTAGCATAAGGTGCACAGGTGATATTGATACCTAACTGTGGACAGCATCAGAAAACTCCAAGGCAAACTCCATAATATAATAAGGCAATTCCCCTTAGATGGTTCTTTTTTGCTTCATGCTGTTTACTTACCAATAAGTTCAATGAATCTTAGCACGCTTCTGAAGCATGATCAGAAAGGAATGTGTTGCCTAGGTAAGGTATCAATATCAACTACTGATTAATAAAAAAATGTGGCATTATGATTTGGCAGGTAATCAGAAATAGTAACGTTGCAAAATATGTGCTCATGTTACCGGTTACCGATAAGGGTTTTCACATACAACCAGTAGTAGTAGTTATATGGCTTCTGAAGCATGATCAGAAAGGAATGTGTTGCCTAGGTAAGGTATCAATATCAACTACTGATTAATAAAAAAATGTGGCATTATGAGTTGGCAGGTAATCAGAAATAGTAACTTCGCTAAATATGTGCTCATGTTACCGATAAGGGTTTTCACATACAACCAGTAGTAGTAGTTATATGTACGTATACATAGTTAGGTAATTGGGAACCACGAGAAAGAACGTGATGTAAATTTCATTTTCAATCTCTTCATAAAAGTTATACATACAGTCATTACAGTCTACATAATATGGTTACTTCTATGTTAAGGGGACATTATTTTAGACGTAGAATGATGAGCTACTCCTGGCAAGACTGACATGTGGAAACATAAGAACGAACATTTTCTCGTGGCTTTCATATTAAAAAAAAAAAAAATACTTTACAAAGGCTTCTCCGAGATCTAACTAGTTCTCCAGAGACTTCAGCTGGGGGTCTTGAACATAATTATATTCAAATGGTATTCAAAGAACATTCTCGAATCTTGCACCCAAGCCAGATTCTAATAAAAAACGTCTTATACGTAGGATAGAAAATTATCTACGTTCTTTTCAGCTCAAACGTGGGAACACAGACTTTGTGTCCATATAATAGATAGAATTTCTCGTTCATAAGAGCTAATTTTCTCACACGAACTTCCAGAATTTACCGGATTTCACCCCATTTTGAAAGAGTTCTCAGCTAATTTACTGCTGAAGGTGCCCCATTTGCAAAACCTATAAGCCCACATTTATTGAGAGTTTAGAAAGCAAATAGAAAGTTCCCGATTGTGAAAGCCAGCAAGCAGACGGTAGCGTCCCCATTTCAAAGCAAACAAATCATTAATTACCGACAGTAAGCTAGGGGAGGGAAGGTAGGTAGTAACTACCTACACTAGAAAAAAAAGGTAATTTATACGAGCCCAGAAAATCCTGAGGCAAAATGAGAACATTGCCAGCAAGCAGACGGTAGCGTCCCCATTTCAAAGCAAACAAATCATTAATTACCGACAGTAAGCTAGGGGAGGGAAGGTAGGTAGTACCTACCTACACTAGAAAAAAAGGTAATTTATAAGAGCCCAGAAAATCCTGAGGCAAAATGAGAACATTTGTAAGAGGGGCGAAAAGAGTTGGACAAAGAATTTCAGAATAGAGGGAAAAGGAGGATTTATGGGATTTACAGTTTTATGTGTTTTTTGAAGCTTTGGATCAATGTACGAGTAGGCATTTTAGAGAGGTGTGTTCTTTGTGAGCAAATTACGAAGGTTGGAGAAAGTTCAAATATTGTTTCAGACGTTGTTTGAAGTAGGATATTGACGTTTTCCAGTTTTGAATGAGGGGATTTTGAAGGGAAGTCCTGACACCTTACCTAACTCAGGTAATTTTACTAATTACAATCTCAGCCTAACTTTACTAGAATGCCTGTTTCCCTATAATTTCTAGCTTATGAATATAAGTACACCTATAAAACTCATATCTATACAACTAATAAACCTAGTTAGCAAAGACCTACTTATGTATGTGAGTTTCACCTAGCCACCTAGCCTCTACTAGCCTTTGTAAAAACTCAAAAACCCACCACTTTTCATTGCCAATATTTGAATATTATTTTTGAGGGCATAACTGAGTTCTATAATTTCCTGATCTCATCTCACATGCACCAAAAATTCCCTCAGATGAGTGCAGGATTAAAACTTCAGTTATTCTCCTCAAAATGACAATATTCAATTTGAGGCGAAAGAGAGATCCCTAGTGTTAGATAGGTATTATCCTATAACCTAACTCAGGTAATTTTACTAATTACAATCTCAGCCTAACTTTACTAGAATGCCTGTTTCCCTATAATTTCTAGCTTATGAATATACATAATTATGTACACCTATAAAACTCATATCTATACATCTAATAAACCTAGTTAGCAAAGACCTACTTATGTATGTGAGTTTCACCTAGCCACCTAGCTGACTTGTTTTAAAATTCGTTCTTTATCAGTTCCCAAAATAGAAGCACTTGGCCTGACTGAGAGGCTCAAAATGGGGTGCTAGGTCAAACTGAAGAAGGGGAGATGTACCTACAGGCCTACACGTGTGTTTACTTAACACGTGTGTCCCCATATTTTTACCATGTCCCTATATTTACACTTCCCCTGAAACAAACTTTTTCATTTGTTCACTGTTTTATTTACTTAATTATTTAACCTGGTGTATTATGCCGTAGATGTAGGTACCTATTATGTCCCAGTGGGACATTGTCCCACCATAAGGAGGTACCTATATGAACCTAATCAGCTAAATATAAATATTACGTGTTGCGTTGTTCGGACCAACGTAGATAACACTTCTATAGATAAAAGTGTCACCTATCTAAGTGCAGTGTTTCCATTAGCTGATGTACAAGTCTGTACCTTTAGCTATGGAATATTATTAATTTATTATCTATGATGCAGGTAAACAGTCAAGATAAAATGACACGATAAATGACTACTTGACTAGCTACTTGAGGTAGCTATTGATTAGCTGATTTGGGACAGTCACAATATTTAGTCCATTGTCTTTTATGACATCGATTTTATATCTATTGGTTTTATGTTAGTACCTACTCAAGTACCTCCGTAAATATTATGATATTTGGATATTGGATATTAGGGGTACCAATGTGGGTAGGTATACTAGTTTCCCCCCTAAATGTCTTTCAATATTTAGGCGCTACGTCAGCAGAGGCCCCTAAAGTTCTGATAACGGGGCCTTGTTGTTTTCTGGTGTCGAAAATATTGTTGTTTTCTTCAGACTTCGTGGTAAACAAAAATATTTTGGGGATTGATAATCCTGAGTTTCTGATAATATCCTGTTTGCCTAACTTGTTTTTAATTTTGGAAAAATGGACGTAAGAGTGAGAATTAGGTATTATATTAAGTGGTAGGTAGTATTTCAAAACGAGAATTTATTACAGGTAAGTACCTAGAATACCTAAGTACCTAAATAGTTACTTCATAGATCATCGAACAGTAGGTACTAGGTAACCCAGTAAAACTTGGTGCATAACTATCTATGAATTTAGGGGGGTGAAACCGAACCAGAATAGATAGTATTTTCCTTTGGGAATCTTTTGTTTTATTGATTGCAATAAAACATCATTTAAAATTTAGACCTTTGAAAAAGAGGAACCCCTTTTAAGAGAAGCCGAACTCTTTTTATCTATTCACTGCAATAGGAGAGTATAGGGTTCTAATAGATCAGTCATCAGTTGGGTTCTAATAGATCATAGGAATGGACCATTTATTTATAATTTTTACCCATTTGCAACTGCTCCATTCTAAGTTTTTCCATGCGGCTGATTACATCTGTCCCGTCTAGTCTATACTAGTGAATGAGTTTTTATGGCGCCTCATGGGACAATTGGGACATGATGTATTGTTTTCTGCATAATTGATTGAATAGTTTTTGACGTGGAGGGAGGAGAAGAGGGAAAACTCAATTTCCAACTTGTCATCTCGTCAGCTTGTTTAACGAGAGAAGAAATTGAAGGTCGGAACAAGTTTAATGAGAGAAGTACCTAAGTGAAGGTTAGTACTGACGTGGAGGGAGGAGAAGAGGGAAAACTCAATTTCCAACTTGTCATCTCGTCAGCTTGTTTAACGAGAGAAGAAATTGAAGGTCGGCACAAATTTAATGAGAGAAGTACCTAAGTGAAGGTTAGTACACAATATACTTACTTGCATTAGGTATACTTAGTTCTTACTGTAACTACCTCCGTTCCTACTTACCTACCAGGGTAACAGTAACACCCATATTTATGAACAAAATGCTGGCTCTTAAGTTCGTGCTAAGCATAGTCTCAAGGCATTTGATTGGTCATTGACTTGAGACTGATCTAAGAACGATCATTCTTGTTCATAAATAAGGGTGTAAGTATCCTACCCTGGTAAGTAGGAAGGTAGCAACCTCTATTTTGAGCATTTGGTTCATTTTAATATATTCTTTTGAAGATTTTTTACTGGGGATTTCACTTGCTGAACTTCTTCATCAGCTTAATTACCTACTTGAGAAATGAGACTTCCTAAAAAAAAAAAAAAAAAAAAAAAAAAAAAAAAAAACAACAAGCCTACCACCATTTAGTAATTTACTTAATTCTGTGACGTCAGCAATTTAAATCAATAGTATGAAAGCCATTATCATTACAACATTGATGTAATGGACGCTGTTTACTTGGATGTATTTTTAGCTCTTTAGGCGGCAAAGATGTGTGTTAGGCGCATAAGCGCATTCTGATAACGAGTGATAACAAATTTAGACTGAGTATGCTAATGATTACGCGAATATTTCTACAATTAGCACATGGAAATTCTCATTGTAGTACCTCTGACATTGAAAACGTAACCTGTGTTCTAAGGTGCCTGTTCTAATTGTAGGACAGAAATGCAATTTAATACCTAGGTATCAATATTATTATTTATCTACCTATAGGCTTGTAGGAGTTGGAAGTATTGTGGCGTGTGCGTTCTAAATATTATTGATTACCTATTTACCTCTTATCTCTATTTTATGTAGGTACATGTAACGCGTGCGTACCTACTTACCTAGGAACTAAAGTGTCCAACTTGAATGGTGGAAAAATATTGGCCACGTGTATTACCTACAGGTAGGTAATTCGTAGGTACTTTTAGATAGATAGGTACTTATCTGCCCCATTTTGAGCCTCTCAGTCAGGCCAAGTGCTTCTATTTTGGGAACTGATAAAGAACGAATTTTAAAACAAGTCCCGGATTTTGACGGATTACTTGTGGATTTTGGGACTATCTTTGTTCCTAATGCTTACATAGGTATCTTCAAAAGACAACATGGAAAAGCTTACTTCTGTACAAATGCCATTATTCTAGTTCTGTACGTAGGTAGTACAGAAATTGAGAGCTGAGTTGTTGTTTTGAGGTCTGGAATAAACATAATATACCTAATGTATAGAAAATGGTGGAGATGTCAAATCTACATTTTTTCGTTGCTGGAATATATATAAAACACGAAAAATGGTGGAGATGTCAAATCTACATTTTTTCGTTGCTGGAATAGGTATATATAAAACACGAAAAATGGTGGAGATGTCAGATTTACATTTTTCCAAGTAAAAGGAATAAAGTGCATATTTTGTGTTGTAAATTTGGTCTCGAACTCAACATTGATTTTTTCTCTGCCCTCCTATGTTTCAGGTGGAAAATGCTGCTCCTAAACCCCCCGTGAGTCCAGATGGTGAATTCAGCGGCGATGTGTTTGCTAACAAGGTAAGTTGTGCTCCTTCGACGACATTACCCCTAATGTTGTATTCATGCCACTGTACCCTAAAATCTTAATCTTGGTCTTTTTTTGCTCATGAAAATGTTGTACGTTTTTCAGCTTTCCTTTGTGTCACAACGGGGATTTCGTGGGTTTGTCGATGATGTGAAATAATTTGGGAGAAGGACATAATTTTAGGGGAAGTGCCCAATTTACATAAAATTAAAGAGAATGGAGAGAGAGAATGTTTTGTATCTACCTTTCTGGATCTGTAAAAATTAAACTTCATAAAGTTTCATTATGAAAGAGGAGAGAGAGAGAAAATAATTAATTTTTTAGTGGATGTGGCAGATTTTCTAATAAGTACGAGTAATACAGATTAGTGGATGTGCCAAAATTACCTTTTCTGTCTACAATACTTGGTAGGTACTTAACTCTTGGGTACCTGTACCTAGAAAGCGTTTTTCTAAATCTGTTTTGACACAAAGGTTTTGCAGGTTGTAATTTGACCTCAGCTAGAAACTATTGATTTATCAGTTGAGGCTCCAGACGGGCAGACAGAAAGCTATCTCACCGACACCGACCGACAGCTATAGTAGGTATTTATAAAATATACTCTTGAGTGGAAGGTAACCACTAGGCGAGGTTAACTCCGGAGGCGTTCTCTACCACCTAATCCTTAGAGCTCCATGATAATGTGGTCAAATTCTCAAATAATTGAGGATGAAATTTCATTCCTCGGCTGGGATTGAACCTGCGCCATCCTACTTATTCATGAGCCGAACGTCTTGACCGTCTGACAGACCTAGGCCTAAAGCTTCTTCCGCCACACAAGACGAAGTGCTATCAGACGGTCTGAGTGTGGCTGGCTTTGGTACACAGTAGCAATTCGATACCTAAGTACGTATACAATACATTACAGCTGGTTGAGAATAGTCAGGTAGGCATAACTTGTGTATAAATTGTATAGGTGCTATTAGGCTATTAGGTAGATTATGTACCTGTACCGTTGTACCTATCTAGGTAAATGGTTTTTGTTCTGTAGATTGATTCGGTTTTATCGCCTCTAGCCAAGACAAGTCTCGCCTGATTTGGTATTTGGTAGCATGGAATATTCCAGAGACTATTCTATAGAAATCTGTGGAGCCTAATAGTATTTCTATCAGGGGTCGGTAAACTTTTCCGAGGCGCGGGCACAATCAGTCCAAAAAAAAACTCAGGGGCGATCAATTCTATTTCAATCTGGCAAAGGGTAGGAAAAAAATCAATTATTTTCATTTATGTGCCTATTTGATCAAGGCATTTTTGTTTATTATAATTATTATTGATAGGTACACCTAAAAAAGTAAAAATGAGAACCCCCTCCTTGGGCCCGGGGTTGCTGACCCCCTAGTTTAGATAATAGTCAACGGAGTCCAAAAATAGATACCTATACCTGAACTGATATGACTCCTGAGATTTCATTGGTTAGTTTAGATCTGTTCAGATTGATTTGAATTTCTAATCCTTGGACCTAACCTGTTGAATAAACCTGAACCAAACCTCATAAACTCACAAGCTGTTGCCTAAATTTATAACGGTGCCCAATACCTACCTTAGAAAAAGGTTTAGAAATGAGATAACGGATATAAGTTTGGATATTTTTAGATTGGAGGACTATCTTAGCTTTATGTTTTACCTGGTGATAGCAATTGATGACTCCAAGTGTAGTGAGTAGCTATAATGCTGTTAATACCTACATTATACTTACCAATTTGATAGAATCTACGTAAAATGGGATTTATCCTACATTTTATACATATAGGATGTATTACGTACGTTTTATTTTAAATATCCAAACTTATATCCGTTATCTCATTTCTAAACCTTTTTCTAAGGTAGGTATTGGGCACCGTTATAAATTTAGGCAACAGCTTATGAACTAGTTTCACCCTTTCGGGGTTTATTCAACAGGTTAGGTCCAAGGATTAGAAATTCAAATCAATCTGAACAGATCTAAACTAACCAATGAAATCTCAGGAGTCATATCAGTTCAGGTATAGGTATCTATTTTTGGACTCCGTTGACTATTATCTAAACTAGGGGGTCAGCAACCCCGGGCCCAAGGAGGGGGTTCTCATTTTTACTTTTTTAGGTGTACCTATCAATAATAATTATAATAAACAAAAATGCCTTGATCAAATAGGCACATAAATGAAAATAATTGATTTTTTTCCTACCCTTTGCCAGATTGAAATAGAATTGATCGCCCCTGAGCTTCTTTTTTTTATTATTATTATTTTTTTTTTACTGATTGTGCCCGCGTCTCGAAAAAGGTTACCGACCCCTGATCCAACACTAGAAATACTATTAAAAAAATTAGGCTCCACAGATTTCTATAGAATAGTCTCTGGAATATTCCATGCTACCAAATACCAAATCAGGCGAGACTTGGCTAGAGGCGATAAAACCGAATCAATCTACAGAACAAAAACCATTTACCTAGATAGGTACAACGGTACATATACATAATCTACCTAATAGCCTAATAGCACCTATACAATTTATACACAAGTTATGCCTACCTGACTATTCTCAACCAGCTTGTATTGTATACGTACTTAGGTATCGAATTGCTACTGTGTACCAAAGCCAGCCACCCTCAGACCGTCTGATAGACCTGGGTCTGTCACTTCGTCTTGTCTGGCGGAAGAAGCTTTAGGCCTAGATCTGTCAGACGGTCAAGACGTTCGCCTGCCTGAACAGATAAGGTTCTCTCAGGACAGCTGGCTTTCTTTGTCTTCGGCGAAAGCGAAAGCTTAAGGTAGAAACACACTATTATCACTTCACGTGAGCTCATGGGAAGTCACAGAGATGTAGTTTTCCCATAATATAGTAGGTTATTTCGTTCATAATAACTGCCCTCACGTCACGTGAGCTCAAGTGACGTGATAGCTGATAAGAACAGATACTACACTTTGATCTTAGCCAAAAGGTAGAGAAGCGGTTCCAACAAATGAGGACATCCTGGGCACACCCACGGAAGAGTCAAACGTTACCAAGTTGACCTAAGTCGGCTAATTGATAATTCGCCAGTAATCCTTTATCGGCCAAGTAGCCCGGGACACGTTTTCTGATAACAAAACCACGCTCCGGGCACGAACCCAGAGCGTGATTTTCATTGAGTTTAATTTCTTCGCCCACTCCAAGGTTACAACCTGGATAAATATGACTGTGAGACCATGAGACCTGATAAAAATTTAGAAACTGTTCATTTAAGAGAAAGAAGATAGTTCAAAACCTTCACATTTTAACGGTTTGCTAACGCTCAACGAATAAAAATTTAGAAACTGTTCATTTAAGAGAAAGAAGATAGTTCAAAACCTTCACATTTTAACGGTTTGCTAACGCTCAACGACTTTTCAATAGGTAACCTATCAGGATGATTCAAAATGTCACTTTGATCTCGGTAGTTACTGATACACAAACGGAATTTTAAAAAAAAAAGTAAAAATCACTGCAAGTTTAAATTTATATGGTATGATTTATGATCGATCGAACAGTGTAATTCGACTTCAAATTTTAGTCTTCCCTTCAGTCTTATCCCGATAACCCGGTTTTATCCTATTTCGATTAAAGAATAAGCGATAGTTCAAATAGGACTTTTTTATGGCTTTGTTTAAAGTGGCAGAATTCTCCAAAATGAGCTCTTCCACCCATTTCCTTTCTTGGGTATGAATTTTAGGGACGAGCAATAACTGAGGATCTATTTTCTGGAAGGTTTTACAAATAATAAACCTTCTGAATGAGCCTTTCCAATGGACATCTTTACATTCTTTACCCAATAATTGGACGACTATTAATGTTTTAAAGATTATTAGTTTCTTGGTTTATTGGAAGGCCCCAGTCCATTCAAGGCCGGAACTAATGCAATCATAACTTTCTCCTCAATATAACTCAACAAACCGGTAAGAACCGATAAGTTTGTAAGGAAGAAGATTTTTTCCGTGTTTATGTACATATGTGATTTCATACGACTGGGACGTGCAAAAAACAAATTCATATTCAAAGCTGAAAACGCGCAACAGGCAAATTAAATGACGAATGGACGTGACAATAATCACATGAAATTTCAAACATGTTTGTAAGAAACTCCACAGTAGGTATACACTGTAGAGCCACGCATACAAAGCTGACAATAAATGACACAAGAAGCCTCTATGAGGAGGACGTCAACAGTCAGGTAGGTAAAGAGGTCTGAAAAAAACCAAAACATATGCGAGATTCCAAACGGCCTCTATGAGGAGGACGTCAACAGTCAGGTAGGTAAAGAGGTCTGAAAAAAACCAAAACATATGCGAGATTCCAAACGAAAAAAAAAAGCACAAGACACAGGCACGGTCACAGACATATTGTATGAAATCACAGAGGATCTAGGGTTGATCTGGCGGAGGATTTTACTTCAATTTTAAGGACACTCGCGGTCTGTAAAGACTCCAGAGTAAGTAAGGCGCGAATTGCAGCTGAAATTTTACCCCGAAAGTCCAAATTGCTATCGCTTATTTTGTTCCTTTCTTGGGTATGAATTTTAGGGACGAGCAATAACTGAGGATCTATTTTCTGGAAGGTTTTACAAATAATAAACCTTCTGAATGTGCCTTTCCAATGGACTTCTTTGCATTCTTTACCCAATAATTGGACGATTTAACTATTAATATTTTAAAAGATTATTAGTTTCTTGGTTTATTGGAAGGCCTCAGTCCATTCAAGCCCGGAACTAATGCAATCATCACTTTCTCCTCAATATAACTTAAAATACCTATTAATAATATCCGTCTCCGTTCTTCAAGGCAGGTAAGAATCGATAACCGATACGTTTGTAAGAAAGAAGATTTTTTCCGTGTTTATGTATGTGATTTCATACGACTGTGACGTGCAAAAAACAAATTCATATTCAAAGCTGAAAACGCGCAACAGGCAAATTAAATGACGAATGGACGTGACAATAATCACATGAAATTTCAAACATGTTTGTAAGAAACTCCACAGTAGGTATACACTGTAGAGCCACGCATACAAAGCTGACAATAAATGACACAAGAAAAGCCCTCCCAGAACCTTATTGGTTCAAGACATGCATTTTGGGTATCCGGACAGTAAAAAAAAAAAAAAAAAAA
>NW_007377911.1:29707-103145 GCF_000475195.1 Diaphorina citri | reverse complement strand
TATTATTATTTTTATTATTACACAATACGTATACTTACTTGCATTAAGTATACTTAGTTCTTACTGTAACTACCTCCGTTCCTACTTACCTACCAGGGTAACAGTAAGTATCCTACCCTGGTAAGTAGGAAGGTAGCAACCTCTATTTTGAGCATTTGGTTCATTTTAATCTATTCTTTTGAAGATTTTTTTACTGGGGATTTCACTTGCTGAACTTCTTCATCAGCTTAATTACTTGAGAAATGAGACTTCCTAAAAAAAGCCTACCACCCTTTAGTAATTTACTTAATTCTGTGACGTCAGCAATTTAGATCAATAGTATGAAAGTCATTATCATTACAACACTGATGTAATGGACGTTATTTACTTGGATATATTTTTAGCTCTATAGGCAGCAAATATGTGCGTTTGGCGGCGCATTCTGATAACGAGTGATAACGAGTTTAGACTGAGTATGCTAATGATTACGCGAATATTTCTACAATTAGCACATGGAAATTCTCATTGTAGTACCTTTCACATTGAAAACGTAACCTGTGTACTAAGGTGCCTGTTCTAATTGTAGGACAGAAATGCAATTTAATACCTAGGTTTCAATATTATTATTTATTTACCTATAGGCTTGTAAGAGTTGTAAGTATTATGGCATGTGCGTTCTAAATATTATTGATTAGGTACCTATTTACCTCTTATCTCTATTTTATGTAGGTACATGTAACGAGTGCGTACCTACTTACCTAGGAACTAAAGTGTCCAACTTGAATGGTGGAAAAATATTGGCCACGTGTATTACCTACAGGTAGGTGATAACGAATTTAACGAATTTAGATAACGAATATTCGTAGGTACTTTTAGATAGATAGGTACATAGGTACTATCTATGTTATCTTTGGAAGAAACAGTAGGTAGTTACAGAAAATAGCAAAAATAGAAACGGTCTTTCCAAGTTATGTAAACTTGGCATGGAAATGGACGCTCTATCAATTTTGACAGAACGTGGATAAAATAAACAAGTCGATTGGCAATAAAATATATAAAAAAAACGTACGTAATACATCCTATAATTATGTATAAAATGTAGGATATATCCCATTTTACGTAGATTCTTTCAATTGGTAAGTATAAAGTATTAATAGCATTATAGCTACTCACTACACTATTCGTCGTCAATATTGCTATTACCCAGGTAGAACTAGAACATACAGCTAAGATGGTCCAACCATTGGGGGGGGCCTTTTTTTTTTTTTTTTTTTTTTTTTTTTTTGTAGGCCTAATGTGTATGGCATTCATAAATGAACTAGGCCTCAATGTCATTCTACATTCAATAGGTATTGGTGTTGTAAATGTGATGTGCACACGTTTCCCTTCAGTAAGCTAGTCCCTGGAGTATTAGGCTGTTATATAGGAGTGTAGAAATGTCACGCGTCTCTTCATTATCAGATTATCACCTTATAATAGAATAACCTATAGAAATTTAGCTGAAAACTTTGACCAATTGTAAAAAAAAAGCAGATGGACCTGAATTGCATAGAATAATGCGAGCATTGGAGAAACTATTCGGGAATTATCATCACCGGAAGTTTTCCATGGTGGCATCGGCACTGGGATGCAGTTTAGACGGAATCGACATCAAGGGAATATCTTCTCATTGCAACGCTTAAGGATTCTAAGTTGGTATAGAAATCGGATTTCAAGAGGGTAGAAACCAGATTCCATCTGGGTTAAGGGGGCATCTATACGGTTTCTGCCCGGGTAGAATCGGGATAAAATCCGATACGATTCTCTCCTCTTTTCTACCCGGATTCTATCTGGGTTCTACCCGGATAGAATCCTATTTTGGTTACTTGTATTGATGAATTTGACGGACGAGGATGGAAGAGAACGAAAAGATGAAATCCAGCGTTGAACATTTTGTTCCTATGGTCAAATGTCCCTGATGGGATTGCCTGATAAAGTGCCATTGACCTCAAGGTGTGTGCACACAAAAATAGTCGACTCCATCGATGGTCGATCGATGTCGACTGAAATCGTACACTGTCTTGACAACATAAAATGGGTCGGTAGGTAAATAGCACTTTCAACTTACTGAGAAAAACTCGACTGAGATAGTACTTAGATGGAATCCCACAAAGCTAAGAGCTTTTCTTCATTGACATCACAATATCATACCACAATGTGCTCCCACGAAATCCCCGTTGTGACACAAAGGAAAGCTGAAAAACGTACAACATTTTCATGAGCAAAAAAAGACCAAGATTAAGATTTTAGGGTACAGTGGCATGAATACAACATTAGGGGTAATGTCGTCGAAGGAGCACAACTTACCTTGTTAGCAAACACATCGCCGCTGAATTCACCATCTGGACTCACGGGGGGTTTAGGAGCAGCATTTTCCACCTGAAACATAGGAGGGCAGAGAAAAAATCAATGTTGAGTTCGAGACCAAATTTACAACACAAAATATGGACTATATTCCTTTTACTTGGAAAAATGTAAATCTGACATCTCCACCATTTCTCGTGTTTTATATTCCAGCAACGAAAAAATGTAGATTTCACATCTCCACCATTTTCTATACATATGTAGGTAAATGTTTATTTTTATTCCAGAGCTCAAAACAACAACTCAGCTCTCAATTATTTCTCTACTACCTACTACCTACGTACAGAACTAGAATAATAGCATTTGTACAAAGGTAAGCTTTTCCATGTTGTCTTTTGAAGATACCATTAGGAACAAAATCCACAAGTAATTTGTCAAAATCCGGGACTTGTTTTAAAATTCGTTCTTTATCAGTTCCCAAAATAGAAGCACTTGGCCTGACTGAGAGGCTCAAAATGGGGTGCTAGGTCAAATTGAAGAAGGGGAGATGTGCCTACAGGCCTACACGTGTGTTTACTTAACACGTGTGTCCCCATATTTTTACCATGTCGCTATATTTACACTTCCCCTGAAACAAACTTTTTCATTTGTTCACTGTTTTATTTATTTAATTTTTTAACCTGGTGTATTATGCCGTAGATGTAGGTACCTATTATGTCCCAGTGGGACATTGTCTCACCATAGGGAGGGAGGTACCTATGAACCTAATCAGCTAAATATAAAATATTACGTGTTGCGTTGTTCGGACCAACATAGATAACACTTCTATGGATAAAAGTGTCACCTATCTAAGTGCAGTGTTTCCATTAGCTACAAGTCTGTACCTATAGCTATGGAATATTATTAATTTATTATCTATGATGCAGGTAAACAGTCAAGATAAAATGACACGCTAAACGACTAGCTACTTGAGATAGCTATTGATTAGCTGATTTGGGACAGTCACAATATTTAGTCCATTGTCTTTTATTGTTTTATTACATCGATTTATGTCTATTAGGTTTGCGTTAGTATACCTACTCAAGTACCTCATCCGTAAATATTATGATATTTGGATATTGGATATTAGGGGTACCAATGTGGGTAGGTTTAGTAGTTCCTGTCTGCCCGTCTGGAGCCTCAACTGATAAATCAATAGTTTCTAGCTGAGGTCTTCAAGAAAATGTTGACCTCAGCAGTATTATGAGTAGGTGTACCAAATCGCCTATCAGTGAACCCTGGCACGTGGGGGCATTTTGCCTACGTTTCACTTGGTTTAGATAGAGGCGAATGCCGATGGTACAATGTCCACTAAGAGCAACGAGTAAAGGACAAACCCATGTAATACTTGGACTTTGGACTAATAATAAATAATTATAGGTATACACTGCATAAAAGCTAAAATTACAAATTGAAAAACACCCAAAAAGAGTACCTACCTACGAACATTAGGATAATTTGTTCGAAATTTCGAAAGGATTTTCTATGTTATTACTCTTACTTCGTACATAGATTCGTATAAGCTTAACCTAACCCATGCTTTAGGGCCATTTGTCCCTACACCTAAGCACTTTTTAAACCAAAAAAATAATAATAATAAAAAAATAATAATAATAAATAAACTGATGGAATTGATGGACTTACCTCGTTTTCATCAATCATGTCATCGATAGCTTTCCTGGACATCCATAGTCTCAGAACTTCTTGATCAATCTCCATGGCTCTGCAATCACACAACAAAATAGGAATCAAAAGACTAAAAAGACGATTCAATCAAATGGAATAGGTGACTTGGTACAGAAAAATGATGAAAGTTTTGAAGAAGAAAAAATCAGAAAAAAAATCTACCTACATAGGTACCAACTTATTTCTGGGCACACAAAATAAAATGAATAGTCTACTTTCATAGAACTGCCATAGCCACAACGTACCTTATTTTTTAAATGTTAGTCAAGAATTTCTTAAACAAAAGGACTTTTCAATAGGTAACCTATCAGGCTAATTCAAAATGTCACTTTGATCTCGGTAGTTACTGATGCACAAACAGAATTTTAAAAAAGTAAAAATCACTGCAAGTTCAAATTTATACGGTATGATTTATGATCGAACAGTGTAATTCGACTTCAAATTTTAGTCTTCAGGATATTAGGGGTACCAATGTGGGTAGGTTTAGTAGTTCCCCCCCTAAATGTCTTTCAATATTTAGGCGCTACGTCAGCAGAGGCCCCTAAAGTTCTGATAACGGGGCCTTGTTGTTTTCTGGTGTCGAAAATATTGTTGTTTTCTTCAGACTTTCGTGGTAAACAAAAATATTTTGGGGATTGATTATCCTGATAATCCTGAGTTTCTGATAATATCCTGTTTGCCTAACTTGTTTTTAATTTTGGAAAAATGGACGTAAGAGTGAGAATTAGGTATTATATTAAGTGGTAGGTAGTCTTTCAAAACAACAATTTATTATAGGTAAGTACCTAGAATACCTACGCCTAGGTACCTAAATAGTTACTTCATAGATTATCGACCAGTAGGTACTATAGGTAACCCAGTAAAACTTGGTGCATAACTATCTATGAATTTAGGGGGGTGAAACCGAACCAGAATAGGTAGTATTTTCCTTTGGGAATCTTTTGTTTTATTGATTGCAATAAAACATCATTTAAAATTTAGACCTTTGAAAAAGAGGAACCCCTTTTAAGAGAACCCGAACTCTTTTTATCTATTCACTCCAAACGGAGAGTATAGGGTTCCAAGTTTTTCCATGCGGCTGATTACATCTGTACCGTCTAGTCTACACTAGTTAATGGTTAGTCTTCCGATTCGACTTAAGTCTTCATTAAAAGTTGAAAGCTACTATGGCCGGTTTTCCCCAGAGCGGAGCTATTTATACTGTGCGTCAAATCGCTTTCAATTTTTCCGATCCAATATGAGTCATGGACGTTCCGATTTTTATCGATTTTATTACTTTGACGCTGATCAAAGGATGATAAAGGCTAATGAAGACTGATAAGCGTGCTGTATTGACGAAATGAAGTGTGACTAAGGCGGGGTGCTGTATTGATTGGTCTGACGTGCATTCCTTTTCTGACCGTTCCGATTTTTATCGATTTTATTACTTTGACGCTGATCAAAGGATGATAAAGGCTAATGAAGACTGATAAGCGTGCTGTATTGACGGAATGAAGTGTGACTAAGGCGGGGTGCTGTATTGACTGGTCTGACGTGCATTCCTTTCCTGAACTGGCCTCCCACGGGGCCTGCCTGTCACTATCAAGGTGTGTACATCTGTCCATTATGGTGCCTTTCTTCCTATTGCTCAGACTGTCAGGTCTGATGACAGGAAGAGAAATGGGAGAGATTTTTCCCACCTTCCTACCATCCTAGATTAGCCCTGGATCATCCTACAAGATTAGGATTAACTACGATTTTTGGTATAAAGGGGTAGGTAAGCTTTAATGTTGGTGTGTGCCTACCTACATTTTGGGTACTTAAGAGTACTTATTTACTGTCAACAACTTATAAACATGCTTATGGAAAAAAATTATGGAATTAGGTATTACCTACGCAGTTGTAGGTACGCACCAAAAAAATACAATTCTTGTTTTACAATAAAAGATGTCAGGTAAACAACAACACATTTTTGTAAATGAAAACGTAAATAATAATACCTACAACGCATTTTTTACTAAAACAATGTTTGAATTTCCTAAAATTATCTAAATATTCAATCGTGAATTTTGCTGTCTTAATTTCTTTCTTTACAGACCTAAATGTATGCCCACATTGCCCAATGCAGAACTAATATTGACCAACTAATACAGAATGAAATGAGCATCAACGGACGATAGGTACCCGTTAGCACTGTTTCGAGGGTCTTCAGCACCTAAGTGCTGATAACGGACATTTAGAACGCAATATAAAGTATGAAACAAAGTATAAAAGTCACCTATTTAACTTCCTGATAGTAGGAGTTACCATTATTATGATGCAATACATCTTGAACATTTTAAATTGATACAATACATTAACATTATCATGAACATGAACGATTCAGTGGAGGAGGTAAAAAGGTTAAGGAAACGCAACCGTTTGGTTGAGGACCCTATAGGTACAACCCAATGTTCAAGAATCTTTCACTACAAGTTGAGCAATCGCAAGAAGTGAGTCAGAAAAGGTGTAGTTTAAAAATTTATTACAAATAAACCTTATCATTGTGCATTTTTGTATAAAGAGGTCATTTTGTTTTTGAGTCAAATAAATACTAGGTACCTACTTCCGAAAAAATGTCAATGCCTCTTTATTAATAAAAATGTATCTTTATTATAAGGGCTTAAATGAAATATTTACCAAGGTACATATTTCTGAAATACGTAGAAAGGTAGCTCACTCAATAAAGCTTCCTTTTAATCAACCCTATCAATGAATCGAACCCTGGACCTCCAGCGTGTTAGCCGAGAGTTATGACCACAAACCACACTGAGCTACGGTTCATAGAGACCACATACATATTAATAATACCTAGGTACATTATTAATAAAAAAAAATTACCTCATCCATTAGGTAATTGGCACCATACCCAAATATGTGACGCTGCCTAGACTTGAAATTTTGTACTGATACGTCTGTCTACTTCCGGAAAACATTTATATTTAATTATTATTTTTATTCATTTCTTATTTATTCATATTAAGAAGTCTAAATACCTAATTACTCGTACTATGCAGAGCTACATGTAGGGTATGTCTGCCTGCTAGTTCGTAAAAATATCACATTTGAAAAGTTTAGAAAGCTTGTTGTAATTTTACTAAAAGTTCAAGTTCTTCCAATTCCATGGAAACAAAAAGTTCAAGATATTCGAATTCCATGGACAAAAAATCTCTTACCTCAGCATGTTGGATTGGATGTAAAATTCACTTCAAGACAAGAAACAAAGGAAATTCAACGAAACTAC
Organism: Diaphorina citri; assembly: GCF_000475195.1. NCBI lineage: Eukaryota > Metazoa > Arthropoda > Insecta > Hemiptera > Psyllidae > Diaphorina > Diaphorina citri. The sequence continues at coordinate 95,836 of NW_007377911.1, read as the reverse complement.
AGAACTGTAGGAAAGTTTCGAAGACTTTTGCCCTGTTGCAGCTACAAAGGTTGGATCAATACTGCAAGGAGGAAGTTCGGGAATTCGGGAAAGTTTGCTAGGATATAACGTCACGCGAAATTATTTTATCTAAGTGTAGACCTCAGAGCGCGTGCTGGGTTGAGGACCCTATAGGTACAACCCAATGTTCAAGAATCTTTCACTACAAGTTGAGCAATCGCAAGAAGTGAGTCAGAAAAGGTGTACATTCTCTAATTCCTCCCGAAACTACACCCGTATTTATGACCAAAAACACTCGGTCTCAGATCAGTCTTAAACAAATTTTGGCCAATCAGATGTTTGGAATTGATGCTTGAGTACTTGCTGAGAGCCAGCATTTTGTTCATTTAGATTGACTACTGCTCCAAGCTCCAGTCAGTTTCAGCTTGGACCAACTACACCCGTATTTATGACCAAAAACACTCGGTCTCAGATCAGTCTTAAACAAATTTTGGCCAATCAGATGTTTGGGTGTTACACCCATATTTATGAACAAAATGCTGGGCTCTCAGCAAGTGCTCAAGCATCAATTCCAAACATCTGATTGGCCAAAATTTGTTTAAGACTGATCTGAGACCGAGTGTTTTTGATCATAAATAGATTGACTACTGGTCCAAGCTCCAGTCAGTTTCTATTTTCTATTGGACTAGTGGCTAGTGGTCAATTTTCCTGAGATCAGAGGACAATTTTACAAAAGGAAAATACACCTAAACTGATGTCAGAAAATTCTTCGTTCAAAAAAGTTTAGAAGTGCAATGTTTCTTACACATTCTGACGTTTCTAACACAACATCCTCAAAAGGAGAAATGAGAAATTGGTTCTTGCGTACAGGGAGTTTTTATAGAAATAGCGGGAGTGTAGGTAACTATTCTACGGCACTCCAACGCACCTATACCAATATCTCCAGCTCCACCTTCATATGGCTAGAAACATAAATAAAAGTACAAATCCACAAATATGTTGAAATAAGAAATAAGTACCTATGTAAAAATATTGTTTATTCTTATCTAGGTACACATAACTTTTAAGTGCTTGCTTATACCTACTTATCATAGGTCATAGGTAATCTGTCTGTTATTTGGTAAAATGTCCAGTTCAAGGGTCCATATAATTCTACTACCTCTTGTATTAGTTTACGAGTATACTGATTATTACTTTATTACATTACCTTTAAATGAGGGTCTCTTATGAAATTCCTATTTATGGAGTCAAAGAGATAGACATAGGGACCCTTGCACCCTAATTCTAATAATAAAATACATGTCCTTCGTACAAGAAGCAAGGACTTAATCCGGGAAATCTGAAAGGGGTCATTTTGAATCCTTTGACCTTTGGAAAATGTTTCTCCGCAGGTTCAATGTAAATAGTGTTTTATTTAGACCGTCAGCTCAGAACAAAAATGTCCCAAGTCCCAATAAATATGATCAGCTTAGAACACGTTGTCCCATGTCTCATATTTATGTACCTAAACAAATTTACCGTCAAAAATCGGTCAATATGTCACGCGGACTTAAGTGAGCCTCATTCCAGTGGGAGTACTTAGTGTTATTCATTCAAGTACAACGAACACTTGACATATTATCGAATTGATTGATCGACAGAAAAAGAAATGAGGTAGACATTTCTGCAACGTGTTTGTTTGATTTTAATTAGCGAGTTTGTCTGATGTAATAGCAATTAATACACTGATAGCGATAACCCCTGTACCTATAACCATAACCAACATAGGTATGTAAGTTTAAAATAATAATAATAATACTATTCATGTACGAATTCTGTTGTTTTTTCATATTTCGATTGGTTATACAAAAGGTAGGTATCTAAGATCAAAAAGATTTTATCGAATGAGGAACCGAAAACATCGAAATTTTTGCTCGGGTCCAGTTGAGTTCAATGTTGATGCAAGAAACACACTTATCCCAGGAGAAAATATCTGGAACGCACTTTGTTTATCGTCTTCCGGGTACGCATAAAGAACTTTTGAGTTCGAAATTATTTCACCAAAAAGTAGTTTCGTCTAAAAAGAATTTCCTAAAATATTTGACCAAAAATCATGTCCATTTATGAAGAATTTTCGAATTGTTTGACCGAAAATCACGAAGAAATTTCTATGAGGAATGTCACGAGTTTAGATTGAACAGGATATCGTTCTTGCCTTTGCCAGGAACCAGGAGACTCGACGATTCATCGAGCTGCATCTTGACAAACTTGTATCTCTTGGTGATCCTGTAGAACAGAAGCATGTCCAGAAATATCAGACACGCGTACAGGAAGAACTCCCCCGCCTGTCCAACGTAACCGCGAAGCTGCTCAATACAGATGATAATCAGGTTGCCCAGGGCGACGGAGAGTTGCCACGCAGCTATGGTGACTGTTTTCATGCTCCTAGGGGCTTGGGTGAAGGAGAAATGGAGACCGGCGATGGCAAACATGACTTCCCCAATAGACATGAGGACATACTGAGGTACCATGTAGATGAGCTTAACCGTGCGACCAGGCGAAAGGATCAGCAACTTGCTGAACACTTGAAACTTGCTGGTGATGTTCTTGTTGTTGGTAATACTGGAGGAATTCCCGTTCTTGACTTCAGTCATGTTTCCACTGGTTCCACCCAAATTTCCGTTTTCAATGTTTTTTCGATTCGTTCTGTCACCTGTTAGAAACAAAGCTCGGTTCCCCATGAAGCTCAAGCTATTTTTCGACCACTCTGTTGCGTTCTTCATGAATCCGTTGTAACACTCCAGTTTTGTGGTGGATTCCGGAGGGTTTTCTTTCAGATAAAGGACGTAACAGTAGATGCCTCCGAGTTCGAAATCGATATTATCTGAAATTACGTGAATAAGATAGCAGAAAGCTCTTGACGTTCGCGCGCCGTCCGCCACGCTTCACGAGAATGTGAGCTTTTATAATAAATAGAGCTTTATTAATTTAAGGCGTAATAAATAGAGGCATAAATAGAGAGCCTTGTATATTGGATATAACGTAAAGGTTCTCTACTTTTCTCACGAGGCAAAACATGTGACTTGAGGCAAATTTCATAGCTACCCATTAGTAAAATATGTGCGTGCTGTTTGTAAGATTACGTAATGTCGACTAATAACGTGACAGTGACATAATAATATAGGTAGGAGGAGTAGGAGGCACTTATATGTATGTATTTTGAATCCCTGGAGTTTAACGTGCTTAGGAAATATCTGAAGTGCCCTCAGTCTGGAAACTTTGCACGTCACATTTCGCAATATTTTCATGTCACATTTTCTGAAGAAATCGCAATATCTTCTATCGAAATCGTTTTGGTGACGTCAAATATTGCGAAACGTATAAATCCCTTTAATCCTTTATCGGCCAAGTAGCCCGGGACACGTTTTCTGATAACAAAACCACGCTCCGGGCACGAACCCAGAGCGTGATTTTCATTGAGATTATTTTCTTCGCCCACTCCAAGGTTACAACCTGGATAAATATGACTGTGAGACCTACGGCGCCTCTTGAAGAAGCCCCACTGAAAATGACAAGGGAATGAGAAATTAATTAGCTTAGGAATGTACAGATCAGTTAAATAGTACTCGTATGTCAAAGTCAAATATTTGGATAGTCAAATATTTGGAATTCACATCTTACCCGATCAAATGCAAGTTATAAGTCCCATGCTGTCTCCAATTTTTCCCGAATGTCTTGTAGACAACGTACCGTAATTTAGTGAGAGTCTTCCCACTACACAAGACATTGTCAGTCTCATTCATTAGATTGTGCAACTTCCAAGGATTTTTCGGACTTCAACTTCCCTGTCAACCTAATTCAGTATAGGTAATCATTGTTATTTCGTGTGAAATTTGGAGTGTCTTTGGTCTTTTTTCTATGGGTAGGGCTTTATTATTAACCTCCAGATCTACAGTGTCCTGTTGAAGCCACAGGAAGCCTTTTTTAAAAAAAGGGTTTGATAGAGGGAACTGTAACTGCTAAGGTGTTAGCAACCCGAAAGCGAAGACAGAAGGACGGCAAGATAGCAGAAAGCCAGGCGTTCCGAGAACGAACATTATGAAAGGCGGAATTGGAGCAATGTCCAATGTCTAAAAATGTCCGGTCTAAAAATGTCCGGTCAATGTCTAAAAATGTCCGGAATTGGAGCAACAATAATTTAAGATAAGTCTGTATACTTGAACTAGTTGCTTACCGGATCCTATTCGTCTGAAGAATCCACATCTCGCTTGTACCTGTACCTGGGAATAGGGAAATGAGATTTTGTGAGCTTGGGAATTTTAATTTATCACTTAATTGGGTGTATACCTGAATTTGTACCTAAATTGTCCACATTTTTTAAGGACACACATGCCTAGACTATACATCGGCACCTTCCAAAATTACTTCTTTCTTGTCGAAGAAGATCGTTCCACAGTCACGGGGTGCGATTGTGTTGAATGTGTAGTTACCTGGAGTAGTGTCAGAAAGTTAAAAAACTTCTCTCACAATTTCAATTCAATTTGGCTTCTTTTATGTCAAGAAGTTAGAAGGAGATACCCGTGGCTTCCTGGGCATGATCTTCATTCCCATGATCAGGAAATCTATCCCATGCTATGGCGGAGAGTCTTGCTACGCCCTTGGGTTTGTGGTTCCTGCTGTCCTTATGGTTCTCGCGCTTGTCATGTTTGTTGTGGGGAAACCGATGTACACCATCCGATGTCCCAAGAAGAACATTATCCTTCAGTTCTTGAAGTGTATGTACTACTCACTGAGTAAGAAGCTGAGTAGCTCCCCTTATCAGAAGAAAGCGCATTGGTTAGACTATGCCGAGGATGAATATAGTCCTCGTTTGATATCTGATATGAAGACAGTTCTAGCCATCCTGTTTGTATTCATTCCGCTGCCCCTGTTCTGGAGTTTGTTCGATCAACAAGTTATATCATTGACAACAGATACAACGCAAGGGAGTGTGTTGATTAACACGAGTTTCGGTTTCCTCAAGAATGGTGTACTAGGATAGACACCTTGCAAGTTTAGCTCTACATATCCTGCTGATATGAAAGCAAATCCTGCGATACATCCTCCACACACCATTCTCCTGAGGGGGTTCTCCAGGATACGAATCTTATCCAGGGCAGGGTAGATACAGTTGTCAAAGAGCGGAATCAAAATCAGAGACAGCATGGGACTTATAACTTGCATTTGATCGGGTAAGATGTGAATTCCAAATATTTGACTATCTGTCCGTGCTGCCTGGAATGTCCAGCTGGAACCTAACTGATCGAACAAGCTCCAGAACAGGGGCAGCGGGATGAATACAAACAGGATGGCTAGAACTGTCTTCATATCAGATATCAAACGAGGAGAGTATTCATCTTCGGCATAGTCTAACCAATGCGCTTTCTTCTGATACGGGGAACTACTCAGCTTCTTACTCAGTGAGTAGAACATACACTTCAAGAACTGAAGGATAATGTTCTTCTTCGGACATCGGATGGTGTACATGGGTTTCCCCACAACAAACATGACAAGCGCGAGAACCATAAGGACAGCAGGCACTACAAACCCAAGGGCGTAGCAAGACTCTCCGCCATAGCATGGGATAGATTTCCTGATCATGGGAATGAAGATCATGCCCAGGAAGCCACCAATGTTAATGATAAAGTAGTAGACAGAGAAAAATCTCTCCAAGTAAAACCTCTGTTCAGGTACACAGAACTGTTCACCACATAGAGCTGCCACGCAGGGTTTGATGCCACCAGTTCCAATACCAATGAATATTAACCCTAATAAAGTGGTTTTGATGGTGGGTAACGCTAGGGTGGGTACTGCCCCTAGACACAGGAGTATATTGCCCAGGACATACACGAATGAGAACACGCGGATAGTACGGTAGCGACCGTAGAAACTGTCAGCTAGAATGGCGCCAATGATGGGAACGAAGTAACACAAGGCGTAGAAGATATGATAGAGCACCGTGGCATCCTTTACACGAATGAGAACACGCGGATAGTACGGTAGCGACCGTAGAAACTGTCAGCTAGAATGGCGCCAATGATGGGAACGAAGTAACACAAAGCGTAGAAGATATGATAGAGCACCGTGGCATCCTTCTCAGAGAACTTGAGGACATCTCGCAGATATAGAGACAACATCGTGCGAAGACCACAGAACGAAAAACGTTCACAGAATTCGATGGTTAAAATGAGGTAAATAGACTTGGGGTAATTTGCAGAGGTCATTTCTGGTTAAAACAGATTAACTTAAATAAATGGAAATAAAACACGTAAAACAGTCAACACTATGCACTCACTCAATGGTCTAAAAGTTAACACTGATTTTGATTAAATTTGCAGTAAACTGACTGAAATAAATAAAATCAGGAACTGTGAAGAAACCACGTGGTTGAAAGTTTATACCCAAGAGTAACTTCAATATACCAATGAAAAGAAAACAGTATATAAATGGAGAAAAAGAGGAACAATTTTATTTGATTAATTTCCGAGTCTTCTTAGAAAATAAATATCTATCCCAAAGATATGGAAAATAAGTCAGTTAAGTTACTTGTTAATCCCTAGAAATGCACACAGCACATTCGAGGTATCTATTATTAAAATTAGTATAACATAATATCCAAAGACTCTGAAAGAGATAGGTCGTTAATTTTTTCCAGTAGGGATGTAACCATAAATAAAGATTTACCTAGGTATTTATAGGTATACCTACCTACTCAATAAGTACTTTAATAATAAAGCTACTAAGTAACGAAGAAAATTCATGTTTAATTAGAAGAAGGCAAAAACTCTGAGACGATTTCCAAGACATTACAAAATTCATAATAATTATACGTTTTCCTTCTTCTTTCAGTTTCAAATAATTTTATAAACAAAATTTATTACAGGGCTTTAATATTACAACATTGTTAAAATTTACAAAATTAATAAAAATATAAATAGGGTATTAGTTACAATAAAAAGTGTTTACAACAAAATAACAAGGCATGAGAAATTTTGTAGTGAAGATTTTTGGAGACTATTTCACATTTTTCGTATTTGGTCGTCCTTTTTACAATTTCCAGGAAAATTTTGATTATTTAATAAAATAGTTAAATATGTGCGAAATGGCACATCCACTAAAAGGTACGTGGAATCAATAAACCCTCAGTCTTACTTGAAATGGTCTGAATTTTACAAGAACGGCTTTAGACATGATAATCTTCACTAAACAAAACATCTCATCAAATACACTTAAAATTAAATTAATAATAAAATGACTGGATTAGATCTGTTTTCGAATTAATAAATAAAAGCTACCTAATTATGAATATTTCATACCTTGAAATATTAATCCAAATTAATTTACTACCTACCTCTATGTACAAAATAACACTTCTGAACACAATAAATACAAAGAATTTCCTATAGTCAGTTGAAAATAATACATTATTTGAAAATTAATAATACCAAAGATCAATATGTCGTACCTAATTGTTGTATTATTTTCATAAAATTAATCTAGTCAAATATTGCTTTTGAAATAGGTACCTATCTATACTTCAATTCGTAGGTTAAACAGTTAAATTCTAGTTATTAAATAAAATAAGTCAGAAGTCTTAGATGATTACCTAATATCCTAGGTGTCTAATATGGCACAGAAATCTACAAAACTAGGATAAAATTTTCAATAAATCAACATTAATAAATTGTTGTGATCGTTTCAATCAATAGGTATACCTATGTAGTAAGTTTTAAAAAGTACACAATGTTGAGTGTGTTGAAGTAAGGTACCAAATCAGGAAATACCTACGTGAATGTACTTCTTTTACTGAAGGTTCGAGAGATCAAGGGCCTGAGGGAAACTTAAGGTAGAAACACACTACCATCACGTGACGTGACTTAATGGTAGTGTGTTTCTATCTTTACTTTTCGCTAGTATCTGGGTCAAAACGACAAGATTCTCCGGTAAACTAAACTGTCAGCGTACCTTTCATGAGAGACAAGTTCACTGGTATGTCACTTGAATTGTCAAGGTTGTCTTTCAGCACAACATCGATCTGATTCATTCCATACTCCACTGGGACTCCCTCGAACGTTTTGGCATGCTCTTGCTTGGACACTTCCAAGGATTTTTCGGACTTCAACTTCCCTGTCAACCTAATTCAGTATAGGTAATCATTGTTATTTCGTGTGAAATTTGGAGTGTCGTTGGTCTTTTTTCTATGGGTAGGGCATTATTATTAACCTCCAGATCTACAGTGTCCTGTTGAAAGGCACTTTTTTAAAAAGGATTTGATAGAGGGAACTGTAAATGCTAAGGTGTTAGCAACCCGAAAGCGAAGACAGAAGGACGGCAGGATAGCAGAAAGCCGGGCGTTCCGAGAACGAACCTTATGAAAGGCACTTTATTGATGTTAAATGTCCGGAATTGGAGCAACAATAATTCAAGGTAAGTCTGTATAATTGAACTAGTTACTTACCGGATCTTGTAGTCATGCTTATGGTTCAAATTCATCGCGATGATTTTCAGCTGAGGCTTGTTGCTTCCCGAGGTAGGAAGAAAGCTTTCCTGGTAGAAGTTGATGTCAAGTTTCTTGTTCTGAATGGACATGATGACCACAGCGTCAGTATTGGGCTGAGAGATGATAGTGAACGTCTTGGCACAGTCTTCTTTCTTGTCGAAGAAGATCGTTCCACAGTCACGGGGTGCGATTGTGTTGAATGTGTAGTTACCTGGAGTAGTGTCAGAAAGTTATAGAACTTCTCTCACAATTTCAATTCAATTTGGCTTCTTTTATGTCAAGAAGTTAGAAGTAGATACCTACCTATGTTTTGTTTCTTACCTTGGGTGACGTTGGCATATGTCAAAATGTCTCCAGATTCCATCTCATCCAGGTAAGTTATATCATTGACAACAGATACAACGCAAGGGAGTGTGTTGATTAACACGAGTTTCGGTTTCCTCAAGAATGGTGTACTAGGATAAACACCTTGCAAGTTTAACTCTACATATCCTGCTGATATGAAAGCAAATCCTGCGATACATCCACCACATACCATTCTCCTGAGGGGGTTCTCCAGGATACGAATCTTATCCAGGGCAGGATTTGAAAATTAATAATACCAAAGATCAATATGTCGTACCTAATTGTTGTATTATTTTCATAAAATTAATCTAGTCAAATATTGCTTTTAAAATAGGTACCTATCTATACTTCAATTCGTAGGTTAAACAGTTAAATTCTAGTTATTAAATAAAATAACTTTGAAAATTAATAATACCAAAGATCAATATGTCGTACCTAATTGTTGTATTATTTTCATAAAATTAATCTAGTCAAATATTGCTTTTGAAATAGGTACCTATCTATACTTCAATTCGTAGGTTAAACAGTTAAATTCTAGTTATTAAATAAAATAAGTCAGAAGTCTTAGATGATTACCTAATATCCTAGGTGTCTAATATGGCACAGAAATCTACAAAACTAGGATAAAATTTTCAATAAATCAACATTAATAAATTGTTGTGATCGTTTCAATCAATAGGTATACCTATGTAGTAAGTTTTAAAAAGTACACAATGTTGAGTGTGTTGAAGTAAGGTACCAAATCAGGAAATACCTACGTGAATGTACTTCTTTTACTGAAGGTTCGAGAAAATTAGACCTATCTAACAATAAATTTAAACGTAAATTAGGTGATTATTCAAATAAAATGGACGCAACAACTACAATCTCACAGGAAGCCAAATATTACGAATTACAAAGAGTTTTGAGTTGTGTCTCCAACATTTAAACTTAAATAATCTAGACGAGATCAAAAACTAGAACTCTACTCAGAGATGACTCCTGAAAATGGTGGCGTCCACAACTGGTCGGCCCACCAGACATCTACTAAAATGCAGACAAGATCCATTGTTAGACAATGCTGTAGGTACTCGAAATAAAACTAGATCACAGAGGTGCAGGAGGGTGGGGTCAATCCTCACCATGTTGATACCCGTTCCTGTTCAGGGGTTCCTTTTCCGGGACATCGTTGGGTCGGCGCCTCTTGAAGAAGCCCCACTGAAAATGACAAGGGAATGAGAAATTAATTAGCTTAGGAATGTACAGATCAGTTAAATAGTACTACTCGTATCAATACTACTAAAGACTCGTTCCCACTTGTCGTGAGTTTCATCCAATTTTTCCCGAATGTCTTGTAGACAACGTACCGTAATTTAGTGAGAGTCTTCCCACTACACAAGACATTGTCAGTCTCATTTATTAGATTGTGCAATATATGTAGATACCTACTTCCATCTCTCGAGGAAAAAAGAACTAGGTGAATATTCTATTGATCTGTTCGATTATCTTCCAGTCTTACCTTGTACAACAGGTAGACTAGCAGCATGAGGATGATGGCTCCGGCCACGGCAGACAGGACAACCACCCAGAGTGGTACCATACCGGGGGGCACGCCCGTCTCCCTGGGGATAACCTTGGTGAAGATCTCATGTGTCTTGATGGTCGCCTGATCTGGAGTGCCAATGTGGGGGATTTTTGTCACCCGAGCCACCAAAAGAGAAGATAGGGAGACCTCTTTGTTCGGAGCAATCTGCAAAAGAGTAAATGATAGAGTGCAATCGTGTGTTGTTAGCTTTTCCCGGTCCCTCTCAAGAGACAAAATTCTCGAGTCTATCCACTTACCTTCCGGATGGTGGGGATCCAAACGCGTGATCTGAAAGCTACCCAAGCTTCCTGGTCTTTCTGGAGAGCACCCACATTGCATTTGATCTTGATACACTTGGTGGGTCCACATGCACGCCCGTCTCCCTGGGGATAACCTTGGTGAAGATCTCATGTGTCTTGATGGTCGCCTGATCTGGAGTGCCAATGTGGGGGATTTTAGTCACCCGAGCTACCAAAAGAGAAGATAGGGAGACCTCTTTGTTCGGAGCGATCTGCAAAAGAGTAAATGATAGAGTGTTAAACGCTTTCTTGCAGTCCATGACTGTTTCCTGAAACCGGGAACCTACATATTTAGCATGACCTTCAGCCTAACTCCATATAGAAAAAGCGCAATCTGAGGCAGGTGTAGGGGCTAGACAGTAGACAGCCCTAAAGGATGCGTTAAGCTTCTACGAATCTAGCCTGACCTTGTAGCCACAATAAGGCAGCGGTCACAGCACCTTGAATGCACATACACAAAAAGCCCACTCCGAGGCTAAGGTGTAGGGGGGAAAACAGTCCCAGAGGATGAGTTAAGCTACGTTGAATGTACCCGTCATCATGAATATGCTGAAGTTGAGAAACGTTGCACGTGGTTGGTATCCGGATGGGTGACCATTTGGGCAATCGCGTGTTTAGTGACAGACACAGAAGCGAATACAATAGTCCGTCCCTTATACCTTTTTATTACTATTGTAATAATAAAGGAAGGACGGACTAAAAAGAGCCCTTAAAGGGCCCTCTAAAGTAGCCAAGCCCAAATTTTAAACGCAAAAACGTAATTATTACTGAAGAAAACTTGTGTAGAATATGAACCTATGAACCAAGTGCCTACTGAAACGGGACTAACTACCGACTTCGTCTTCCAGCGCCTATCCGTTAACCAATGTTGGCAATCTTGACTTTGTTGGCTCCTGCTTGAACTACCGACTTACCCTTCCACAATGAGATCCGTTTCCACCCAGATGGGCACTGTTAACTCCTGAATGTTATCGGATACAGTTGTAGCCACCTCAGGGTTGGTACTGTTGACTGACATCCAGAATTCATATCGAGGCTTCAGAGTTTCCTAAAAAAGAACGGTAAGGTTACAGTTGCAGTGATCTAATGATGCAGTAAGAAAACATGATACAGTAAGCCACGTTGGAGCCCTATTATTGACTTGTTCAAGTCTGACTTGAAATTATTTAGAGCCTTTGTTAGGGCTTTATTTATTCAGTGGCAGGATTCTCACTTCTGTAAGCTCTTCCAACCTACCACCGGTTTTTTGTATTCTCCGGAACCTTCCGGATGGTGGGGATCCAAACGCGTGATCTGAAAGCTACCCAAGCTTCCTGGTCTTTCTGGAGAGCACCCACATTGCATTTGACCTTGATACACTTGGTGGGTCCACACATTCTCCGTATTTCTGCAACAAGTGTATGAAAAAGTTACGAGCATACGGGAAAATTAAGTAACAAGTTTCTAACTCACGTAGATTTCCCTACAGAAGTATGAAACACGTTACCTGGAAGGATGGCTGCAGGAGGACTTTGAAATGAACAAACTTCTTGCTCGGCAGCGGATTCCCAATGTCACAGTGCAGAGTGTTGTTGTTCAAATACGAGGGAGCCGAACACAGGATCGGGATATCTCGGTCTCCTTCGTCGTAGCGCTCGATGTTGACGTAGTTGAGGCCCAGGGGAACGCCCATCTCGTAGGAGGTCTCGAATGAGTCCTCGCCTTCGTTTTTGACGAGCACGTCCACCTCCATCCGCTCCCCGGAGCCGAGAATGTACCGGTTGACGTTCCTGGAAATAATAGGGAAATGGAGGGATAAAATATTAGGCAATAGCAGGGGTGAAATATTGGGAAACATCGGAGATTTTATAATGGATGGATGTTCTGATAAAATACTGGGAAATGCCGGTATAAAATGTTGGGGAAAGAGAGGGAATATGAATACCACGAATAAATTCAGTGAATAAACTCAGTGTTCCATGGATAACCTAAGTCAAGAAACGTTGTGACTGATATCTGGTACCTACATCATGTGTTTCTAGCCATTTTCGTGTTTCGGTACTAGGTACCTACTTGGGAGGAGTTGTGAGGTCAGCCTGTAGGAAAGAAAAGAAGAAGGAAAAAGGAAGCTCTTTCTCAAGATATAGGTAAGTTGTACAAAGAAACAATTGTATTACTCACGGGACACTGGTGAGTCTCAGGTCCGGAATGCACACGTTGTCTTTGCCGCAGTTCTTCTGAATGCTGACCGAATCCCTGGCAAATGGGCTAATTCACTCCCTTCACCCAAAAAACCAAGGGGACATGTCATGGAACATTTTATACAATAACGAAATGTCTACGTACCAATGTTAACATCCAGGTTGATACCGGTGGCTTTCTCTCCTGCCTGGGCCCACGCCGCGTTCGCCTCGGCCGAAAGAGAACTGCCTCCATATCTCGCCCCTCCAGCACTGCCAGCAGCAAACTAACGAAATGTCTACGTACCAATGTTAACATCCAGGTTGATACCGGTGGCTTTCTCTCCTGCCTGGGCCCACGCCGCGTTCGCCTCGGACGAAAGAGAACTGCCTCCATATCTCGCCCCTCCAGCACTGCCAGCAGCAAATCTCGAGTCTCCTGCAGAATATCCGCTGTCAATCGTTGCAAAACCGGCACCACTACGACTGGCTCCAGCAGAATAGCCAACATTGCCACCTCCTGAGGATGAATAGCCAACATTGCTACCAGCAGAAGCTGAATAGCCAACATTGCTACCACCAGAAGCTGAATATCCACTTCCACTCGAGTAGCCACCAGCGTTTCCTCCTTGATGGTACGTCGAATCCACTTCCGGGACATTCCCTATGGTTCCGTACTGGATGACGTGATCTTCAATAACGTTGGTTCGGATGGACTCGTTACCTTCCGTTCTGGTTGCGGATCCTTGGTTGGATGCAGCAGCTAGGTCTGCCACGCTGGTCTCGTAGGCGATCTTACCGCCCGCGTTCTGTTGAACGTTGGTCACACCTGAAAATGGTCAGAGGTGAGAGTAATATGTTAGTAATCTTTTACCGGCAATATGAGATCGGAGTTATCGATATCACTGAGTTCCACAGTCATCCATCCAGATAATAAGGAAACAGATGGACATCTCTGACCTAATAGTCAATTCCTGACAATAGCTAACAAGTAGTATAAGCACTCCTGAAATTTTAAAGGCGACACTGGGTAATTAGCCTATACAGTTCTGCCACGCTGGTCTCGTAGGCGATCTTACCGCCCGCGTTCTGTTGAACGTTGGTCACACCTGAAAATGGTCAGAGGTGAGAGTAATAGTTATCGGAGTTATCGATATCACTAAGTTATCGTCGACATCGATATAAGACCTTGTTTAGACTGCGGGAGTAAAGGGACTTTTCAGTCTCATTCTGGCAGGATAAACAAGGTATATTCTAAAATTCTAAGTTCCACAGTCATTCATCCAGATAATAAGGAAACAGATGGACATCTCTGACCTAATAGTCAATTCCTGACAATAGCTAACAAGTAGTATAAGCACTCCTGAAATTTTAAAGGCGACACTGGGTAATTAGCCTATACAGTTGCAGTGACCTGAAGATAGATCTTGCTTTGTAGTCCTCCAGGCCTGTCGGCCCTTTTCAGTTCTTGCCATGTTGATGATATCAAAATGTGGCCCCTGCTACAAAATCCTCTACACTCTTTACAGTAATTAAAAATATTTTATCTTGAATTCTTCACCACAGATAAACAACACTATACAGTTGCAGTGACCTGAAGATAGATCTTGCTTTGTAGTCCTCCAGGCCTGTCGGCCCTTTTCAGTTCTTGCCATGTTGATGATGTCAAAATGTGGCCCCTGCTACAAAATCCTCTACACTCTTTACAGTAATTAAAAATATTTTATCTTCAATTCTTCACCACAGATAAACAACAACATACCTCCAAAGCCAGTGCCAGTGGCCCCAGCCGCAAATTGTTTGCCTTGTGCTCCGCTATATTGGACTCCACTGGTGGCGGCGTAAGCTTTCCCTTCCTTCTTCTTCCCTCCAGAGCTTTTCTGGCTGGATGAGAAGGATGAGGATTTCTCTTCCACGTAGGTGACACCTTTGTCTTCTCTGGAGGAGGTGGACATGGTATGTGAGGCGGTTACCAGATATCAGTCACAACGTTTCTTGACTTAGGTTATCCATGGAACACTGAGTTTATTCACTGAATTTATTCGTGGTATTCATATTTCCTCTCTTTCCCCAACATTTTATACCGGCATTTCCCAGTATTTTATCAGAAGATCCATCCATTATAATATCTCCGATGTTTCCCAATATTTCATCCCTGCTATTGCCTAATATTTTATCCCTCCATTTCCCTATTATTTCCAGGAACGTCAACCGGTACATTCTCGGCTCCGGGGAGCGGATGGAAGTGGACGTGCTCGTCAAAAACGAAGGCGAGGACTCATTCGAGACCTCCTACGAGATGGGCGTTCCCCTAGGCCTCAACTACGTCAACATCGAGCGCTACGATGAAGGAGACCGAGATATCCCGATCCTGTGTTCGGCTCCGTCGTATTTGAACAACAACACGCTGCACTGTGACATTGGGAATCCGCTACCGAGCAAGAAGTTTGTTCATTTCAAAGTCCTCCTGCAGCCATCCTTCCAGGTAACGTGTTTCATACTTCTGTAAGACTACCAATCTCAGTGGTGCAGTGGTTAGCGCGGTGGACTTCGGATCTGGAGGTTGGCGGTTCGAGTCCAAGTCAAGTCATAAAATTTAGCGTAGTGCACGAAGCAGGAACGACATTTGTGACAAGCATTTATGCTTAACACAATTAAAATTCCTTTTACTTCTGTAAACTGACAATCAGGTAGACCTGACAGGTATGGCTGAAAAAGTCCGCCTGTCAGGTGTACCTGATAGCCTTAAAAATGTCACGTTTAAATAATTTTGGAAGATGCCGATGTATAGTCTAGGCATGCGAGTCCTTAAAAAATGTGGACAATTTAGGTACAAATTCAGGTATACACCCAATTAGTGAGAATCCTGCCACTGAATAAATAAAGCCCTAACAAAGGCTCTAAATAATTTCAAGTCAGACTTGAACAAGTCAATAATAGGGCTCCAACGTTGCTTACTGTATCATGTTTTCTTACTGCATCATTAGATCACTGCAACTGTAACCTTACCGTTCTTTTGTAGGAAACTCTGAAGCCTCGTTATGAATTCTGGATGTCAGTTAACAGTACCAACCCTGAGGTGACTACAACTGTATCCGATAACATACAGGAGTTAACAGTGCCCATCTGGGTGGAAACGGATCTCATTGTGGAAGGGTAAGTCGGTAGTTCAAAGCAGCAGCAACAGCGTCATGATTGCCGGAATGATTGCCAACATTGGTTAACGGATAGGCACTGGAAGACGAAGTCGATAGTTAGTCCCGTCAGAGTAGGCACTTGGTTCATAGGTCCCTTCTGAGTATAAGTCTTCTATGTTTGCGTTCACGGCATGTCTTTTTTTCCTCGGACTAAATTGACCGGACTTTTTCTCTTTAGATTTGGGACTTGATTGGACCTTTCGGGACCCCGCAAAGGCCTTTTTTAGTGGGGGTTTTCAGTGATCTACTACTATTCTGGAAGAAAAAACATACAATACATATTTAACTAACTTTTACCATTTCGTCGTTATAATATTGGGAAAAAAATATGTACAAAATTTCCCATGTAGGTACCTGTTTCAAACTTTCAAATAGGTAAATTTAGATAGGTCCTTGGAAAAATGTCCCTTTTTCGACTAAATTTATCTGTGTTTCCCCTCCAGATCCTCACATCCTACTGACCTTCATTACAACTCGAGTCTGTACGAGGCCGAAACCATCACAGAAGAAGGCCAGGCGGGGCCTCAACTCGTACACATCTACAACATTCGTAACAAGGGCCCATCTGATATCATACAGGCCGAGGCTTATTTCCTGTGGCCCTCATACACTGTAGAAGGTAAGGCCGGAATAAAGCTAGAATAGTCAATAGAATATACCATGTTTATCCTTCTGGGAGAGGACTGAAAGGTCCCTTTGCCCCCGCAGTCTAACCAAGGTCTTATACAGAGTGTTGCAGAAAAAACGAGCCACTCGAAATATCTCGAGAATGGATATGAATTTCGAAAAACTCTGGAACACGTGTCTCATTATATTCAAGGGGAAACATTTTCCCTGTTTTTAATTTTTGCAAGAAAATGAGGGGCGGCCCCAGAGGGAGTTATTGTATAATACTGATGTTTATTATTTTTCTCCTTCGCAGGTGATCACTTGTTGTACCTTCTGGAACAGCCAGAGACCAGTGGCGCCATCCAGTGTGAAGTCATCGAGAATGTCAACGAAAAGAAACTCAAGGTAAATCTTAAGGTGTGGACACACCTTGCCTAAAGCTAAAAGCACAGTGCACTTGGATTTTCAGCCCGTTTGTAACCAGTGTCCTCCAACATGGAGCTGTCTTGTTCTGCTTCAAAAATAAACACAAACAACCAAACGGTTCCGAACATAATAAATTTTTCCCCAGCCCCAAGCCTAGTTAGCTTAGAGGGTAGCACGTCTGCCTTGTAAGCGCTAGGCCGCTAGGTCGCGGATTCGAACAAGATAACCTTCTATATAAGAACAAGATTACTAATATAACCCTATCTGTAACATCTTCCACAGCTGGACAAGAAGAAATCCTACTTGGAAACAGCCGGAGTGATTGGAGTGCAGAGTGGCCTTTCCGCCTCACATACCATGTCCACCGTGCTTTTACAGAACTGAGTACCCTTGATAAGAAGCAAGGTCTGGTTGATAACATTCTTGCCTTCATCCGATAGGAAAAACATTCGTGGGGACTTGGGCTTCTTGGAATCCAGCAGAATTTGAACGTTGAGTTCTGAAATACAAAATCGTAAAAGTTGGAGGTTTGTTCTATTGTGTGTAGCACATTGCATACTTGAAATAGTTTCCAGGCATTCATACAAATTATTACATTGTTTCACACTTTTGAATGATATAGGCTTTTTGGGTTTTTGAAATGAATAAAATTAGTCATTGACGCATGACGCTCAATGTTTTAGTACTAAGTTTCCAACAGATCACTGAAGTTAAGAAACGCCGTGCGAGGTTGATAAAGGGATCATTTGGTCACATCATGATACAGATTTTTCCTGGCAAATAGACTTCTTCCCATTTAGGTATTCTTATTAATTTATTATTATTTATTTCTAGATATTTAGAAAAGTTCTTACCAGTCTGGGGATCGACTCCAACCCCGTTATATTCGAGACAAGCAGTAAGTGTCAGACACGTGACCTTAGAGTAGTCCTTGAGAGTACAATTCTTCTCCTCCAGGAATATCTGCTTGGAGTCCGAGGAGAAACTTAGGCTGGACTTCACCTTGACTACAGGACGAGATCTGAATAGAATAGAATGGAATAGAATAAAATTAGAATAAAATGAAATAAAATTATTGTTGGCTCTTGGGTTACGAATGTTGTAGATGTGTACGAGTTGAGGCCCCGCCTGGCCTTCTTCTGTGATGGTTTCGGCCTCGTACAGACTCGAGTTGTAATGAAGGTCAGTAGGATGTGAGGATCTGGAGGGGGAAAATCAGATGAATTTATTGGAAATTTTTGCCTACCAACCTGAATTAAACTATTCGAAAGTTTGAAACAGGTAGGTACATATTTTTGCCTGATTTTAATAACGAGAGAAGAGAGTCTTCAAGATGGATTTTTCTCTCTCCAGACTAGTGCTTCAAGGGTCTCTAGAACCCAATCAAACAAGCTGGGCCCGTCCCTCCGGGAATTATTTAGCCCGTAGTTTATTCGATCAGTACCTACATACCTACCTAATTTGTTTAATATTCAGTTTATTATTCCCAGTGGCGTAGCGTGTATGTATGGCGTGTATGGCGGCCATACAACTCAAAAGCTCACTCTAATGCCCATAAATATTAATGGCATGTAATGTGATGGGACTTGGTAGACCTGTGCATGAGCCCTACACGCCCTACACTTGAATTTAGACCACGCTACGCCACTGCCTGAAGCTTAGGTGTATGGGCAAACCGCCCCAAAAGATTGGTTAAGCTTACGTAATATGAATCTACTAAAGGGTTTACCTTAGGACGAAAGCGGTGTTGGATTCATACGCCCCAATGACAAGATCAGGATATTGATTCTCATCTAAATCAACTCCTCCGGCCAGTGAGAAACCAAATGTGGTAAGTGATCCTGTGAACCAAAGTCAGATATTCAGTATTAGTGAGAAGTAATTCGTTATTTTCTTTAGAGAGTCAAGACATGAAGGATCTTAAAGTACCTACCGTAAAATTCAGTGAATAGGATCATGGGGGTACTTAAATATTTTATTTATTTACACTCTAAGCAGCAAGGCCATGTGTAGGTAGGTAAGTACCTTAGTATAAAGGCGCTATAAAGGCCAGCCTTTCGTATGCGTCGGAAAGACCAAATTACCGAAATTGATCTCCAGAGCGTAGGTATATCTATCTGTATCTTTACTCTTGACAAATGGAGTGTGTCTAGAAGCATGTGATGTGTTCCAATCCACTAGACTCCGAGTAGTGAAAACTCCAAAGTACCAATATATTTCGTACCTTGTAGTCCAAAGTTAACTTCCTCGGCTGTAATAATTTGGGACGGGTTCTCTCTGGCACCAATAGGAGATCCGTGGTAGATGTAGACTACTCCTCTCTCATTAGGACCATCGTATGGAGCGGTAGACCTGTGCATGAGCCCTACACGCCCTACACTTGAATTTAGACCACGCTACGCCACTGCCTGAAGCTTAGGTGTATGGGCAAACCCCCCCAAAGATTGGTTAAGCTTACGTAATATGAATCTACTAAAGGGCTTACCTTAGGACGAAAGCGGTGTTGGATTCATACGCCCCAATGACAAGATCAGGATACTGATTCTCATCTAAATCAACTCCTCCAGCCAGTGAGAAACCAAAAGTGGTGAGTGATCCTGTGAACCAAATGCAGACAGTTAGTATTAGTAAGTGAGTCTTCTTTTTCTTCGCCTTTTGCCGTGTACAAACGGGGTCGGCGTTTTTCGTCAGCCTCTCAATCAACCCTGAATTGATTGCTTTGGGCTGACATTTGGTTTTAGCTATTGCAAAAAATTTATGAGTCGACGCCCTACCTAGATAGAGAATGATAAATTTTTAAGCGTCGGAAAGGCAAAAGTTTTTTTTAGCACCTTGTTTTTAATAAATTTCCTACAGTGTTGTTTTTTCCTTCCAAAATTTTATTTTCTTCAAATTACCAAGATTGATCTCCAGAGCGTAGGTTTCAAGATGATATCTATCACGGTTTTCTCAAAAAGTGCCTGCGTACCTTTACCCCACTGCGTACTTTTGCCCCACCCTACCCTATACCTATTTATCTTTACTCTTGATAAAAAATGGTGTGTTTCTTAAAGCATGTGATCCAATTCACTCCACTCTGAAGAGTCCAAAGTAATACCAATATAATTTCTACCTTGTAGTCCAAAGTTGACTTCCTCGGCCGTAATAATTTGGGACGGGTTCTCTCTGGCACCAATAGGAGATCCGTGGTAGATGTAGACTACTCCTCTCTCATTAGGACCATCGTATGGAGCACCCACAGCGAAATCTGAAATCAAATAGAGTGATCAAATGAAATCCGACTCACCTCTGTTGGTGAGTCAGCCAAATTCATACGTTTTAGGTGGAAAAAATACTTTTGTAACCGATGTTACATTAGTTCAAAGCACACTTTTTTTCACTATTTTACTCTTCTTGAGTATATCATTGAAATATTCTTACCTCCAAAGCCATCCTTGTTGATATCACCGAGGTTGCAGAGAGAGAGTCCAAATCTTGCCTTGGAGTTCTTTCCATCTCGGGTGTGAAGTCTGCGGAACTTGTAGGTCTGGAAATATAATAAGAAACCCACAAAAATGAGGAATGATAGATATAGAACATTTCACAGGTAGTACCTACTGAGGTACACTTTATTTTAAAATAAAAATAATGACAGCCAGCCTAGTTAGCTTGGTTGGTAGCACGTTTGCCTGGTAACCGCTAGGCAGCGGGTTTGATTCTCGCCCGGGGCGGATTTATCCTGAACAGATAATGTCCGTTCTCGGAACGGCTGGCTTTCTTCTATCCTGTCTTTTTTCTCTCTTCGATTTCGGGACGATGAGACCTTAGCAGTTACAGTTCCCTCTATCAAACCTCTTGGAAAAAAAACTTACCTCTTTCCCCTGGTACACCACATAGATCCTACCGGTCTCATAATGGCCGACATTATTGGTAGGGTTAGTGTACAGTGGCGCTCCTATAATCAAATCATCCGCTCCGTCTCCATCCACATCGGACGTGGTGACAGCGTATGCGAAATAAGCGCCTAGTTGCTCGCCGGTGATGTTCTGCAGGTTGGTCATGTTGGTCGTGTACAGCGCCACCTGGTGGAGAAGAGAGGAATTAGTTAATTTTAGAATCATTACATGCCTACCATCGGCATGGACAAAAAATTGCACGCGTATTAAGGTGTGTCCAAACATAGTCGACCGGCCGTCGATCTGCGAGGTGAATCTGTTTTAAAGGCAGTGTGGACGCTTCAGTTGACATCGACGAAGATCGGTCGACTATGTGTGGAAACACCTTTACGATTCCCTTCTGATGCTCTTGTGTTGACCAAGGAATAGGCAAATTGTGTCGATTCTCACCTATTTAATGAGGGGCCCGTCTGTTGTACTATCAAAGCCCGTCTCATCTGTTGAAAACTTTTGCCACTTTATCATTACCTTTAGCGACTTTATCCTTATTTTTGCCCAAAATAAGGACCTTAACTTATCTTTTGCCACTTCATCTTTGGCCACTTTATCCTTACCTTGCCCAGAAGTCTGGCACCACGGGGTATACCCACGGCTACGCCACTCTCCCCGGAGAAAAATCCAGAGGCCACTGAGTATCCCATGTAGGAGCCATCGTCCGTTGGAGGCCCTTCCTTCGTGGCCTTGAATTCGGGACGGTCATAGAGGTTCTGAGAGATCACTTGACCTGTGAATGACAGGGGGGTAAAGGTTAATATGGGTAAGTAAGGTGGACGTTGTGTTACATTGAAATGGGGGTGCTCTTTTAACGAAATTTCTGTGTGCAGAGTCCAGTTTGTAGGATTGGGTACTCCAACTTAGGTCACTTGGGAGACTGTGTTGAAGAAAGGTTTTTGTTTGTTGACAATTAAATGACGATGAGCTAACTGAAATTTTTCTACCTTACAGCAACTTCAAAAGTAAGGAACAATGAAATAACGGTCTGAAATTTTTGTAGTTAAGTAGGCATAAGCATTTCCTATTTCACTAAAAACCTTGGAAGGTTAACAGTGACATTAGGCCTGTTTTATTTCCGTGGCGTTCGCTAAGCGACCGGTTTGCATGATGGGGTTTTAAATTCTTCCATGCACCTACACTAACCTGCAGGTCTCTTCAGATAATTTACGACCGTTCAGCTTGGTGGGCGACTAACTGTGTTCATTATTCACAATGCCTACCTATTTCCTATTGCAGTACTGTGTATGTTTGATCTGTGCAGTTATGGTTGATCTATGCTTTGTATTTACAAGTAGGTGTATTCCTGGGAACTTTGCTAGATGCTTGGTAAAATTTTATCCTGGCAGAAGACACGTAAGAAATTTTAGGTATTCCCTAGTAAGAAGACTTGTTTTGATTAAATTTCAAAGTTCGTCTCCCAAAAAACGTTTAATTAAAAATCTTCCAATTCAATTTCACCTTGGATTTCAGATGAAATCATCCTACGAACATCCGAATAGGACCCGGCAAGTCTCTGAATCAAAGTGGGAGTCCATATTTTGGTTAATAATCAACCTACACTATCAAGATACGATAACTCATGCTAAAAGCTTAAATGAAGCTATAAAACTGACCCGTGTTCATTAGATCACTAGAAATAAAACGTTATTGATTCTCATGTTTTTGAATATCATCGTTTGAATATTTTTCCTGTCAATACACCTACAGCTGGTTGCAGTTTACAGCACAATATTTTAGCACTGTGGATTGAATGAGTGAGCTATTCTGTGCAATAAAATTAGATTAGGTGTAGGTACCTATTTCAGTATCTTTAAACCAATTTATAACTAAATGCGATTTATTTTTGGATTTCAGATGAAATCATCCTACGAACATCCGAATAGGACCCGGCAAGTCTCTGAATCAAAGTGGGAGTCCATATTTTGGTTAATATTCAACCTACGCTATCAAGATACAATAACTCATGCTAAAAGCTTAAATGAAGCTATAAAACTGACCCGTGTTCTTTGGATCAGTATAAAATGTTATTGAATCCCGTTTGAATGTTTTTCCTGTCAATACACCTACTGGGTTGCAGTTTATAGCACAATATTTTAGCACTGCGGATTGAATGAGTGAGCTATTCTGTGCAATAAAATATTAGATTAGGTGTATATGTACCTACTTCAGGTATTTCAGTATCTTTAAACCAATTTTTATAGCTTTATGCGATTTATTTCCCTATTCAATAGAATTATTTGCTGATTACTTATAGTAGGATGAAGAGTCTAATCTAAACTGCACCTTGATTCAAGAAGGTCTGGTAAAAGAGGCTCTCATACTTGAGATGTCCTTTTTTACTAATGGGGTAAAGGGACATTTTAGTCTCATTCTGATAGTATAAACAAAAGGTCTATTCTATTCTTTAAAACCTCAGAGGGAGCAGAACAACAACAACTCTCATAAATATTTGCGGGGTTGAAAGCCGAAAATAAATCAAGACAAGACTACTGCATGCGAATGTCCATGTGGAAGTTCGACCGCAGCAGGGAGGGACATGCAATTGCATGACAGACATGCACATGGGTTTTAATTGAGACCAAACTAAGCCAGACAGAAGAACTTGTCTGAATTGCATGAGCCCAGCCCACTGCCCAGACTGTAAACATAGTTATTTGAATATTTAATTATAGTTAAATATTCAATGGAAAGAGTATTAAAAAATCGGCTTTTTGTGTAAGTACGTATTACTACTGTTTTGGGCCTATTGGAAGCGTTGCCGTTGTGACGCGATTTTCAGTAGCGCGGAGTCACGCTAAGGCTGGTCTTCAATCACTGCACGCGTAGACGCTCGACTTTGAGTAGCGCATTTACGCCTCCAATATGAGTCAGGACTTACAGTATTAATTCACCTAGGTATATAACCTACTCTCTAATACAGATAACGGAGTAACATAGAAGGTACCTACTCGCAATATACTTACACAAAGAGAAAATGGAAGGTTTTTTTAGAACTTGCACCACAAAAGCTACAAACGTGCTATTTATAAAACATGCAACATGCAGTAATCATAACAATGAAAAAGAACCTACCTAAAAGTAGGTAGATTTAAGTAGGTACCTACTTACATTACTTACTTGAGACCTTGAGAGTTGTACAAACCTGCCATCAATGTCAATCAGAGCAAGAAAGTAAATTTTACCTACCAATTTTTTAGGGGTTCACACACCTCATTTGGAGTTGTACCCACCAGAGTGACTCATTTTGGATAATTTCAAGTCTTTACAAGACAATCTCTTTCGTCCAAAGGATTAACCGAATACCTACCTTTTTTTCTTACCTGTGTAGGTAACTACTTCATTATAGGTAGTCATACAGTGTGTAAAGCAACCGTGAAAATTGTCACCAGAATTTTCATTCATCTCATTTTTTTAGCCCTTAACCAATAGATACACGGACACATAAACTTCCCATGGCCATCTATTTTCCCTTCGATTATCTTGCTCTTTATGAGCACTTTGGGAATCGTATCTTTCCACTAACTTGCCCACATTTATGATATTAATTTTTTCAACCGCTTTTAACCTAATTAATTAGGAGTGTTTTATTGTTATCATCTATTTAATTACTCGGGTGCGTTTTTAAGTTAGAGGTATTAAAAATTAAAGGGAGGGGAGGGAAATTATTATGATAGAGGGATAAAACTGCAAAGATCATTATCGTTCCATCAGTAACAGGTAAAAGTGTACAGGAATAATAAAATATTTATAACGTGTTTACTAGTAGGGAAATTGTTGTATCATCAACAACTTTGGATTAATTTATTTTATATACGAGGGGGGTTGAGGGGACTACCACTACCATTCTGCAACATGTTTCTACTACCTACTGCTGCAGCATGTTTTTACTACTGTGCAAAATGTGTCTACTACTCTGCAACCTGTTTCTACTCCTGTGTAACATGTTTCACTACTGTGCAACATGTTTCTACTACTCTGCAACATGTTTCTACTCCTGTGCAACATGTTTCTACTCGTTGTACAAACCTGCCATCAATGTCAATCAGAGCAAGAAAGTAAATTTTACCTACCAATTTTTTAGGGGTTCACACACCTCATTTGGAATTGTACCCACCAGAGTGACTCATTTTGGATAATTTCAATTCCTGTAAAGACAGATTCTTTTGTCCGAAGGATTATTAACCAAATACCTACTTTTTCTCTTACCTGTATAAGAAGGTACTTCATTCGGCATGTGATAGTCATTATAGTCATATTGTAGCGTGTCCAGCAAGCGAAAGTGAAAATTATCACATGATTTTCATTCATCAGTAATTTTTTCAAGCCCTTAACCAATAGAATAAATCGATACACGGACACATAAACTTCTCATGGCCATCTATTTCCCCTTCGAAAATGCTTTCCATTCCAACATAAATACACCATGTTGATTTCCAGAGGGCCTATAATAGGCCCCAGGATCAAGCATTTTCACCTACCGTGGCTTTCGTCACACTTTTCCCTGGCTGTCCTCATTTTACCATCTTACCCGAAGTTGATCATGGTCGAATCCTGAATGGGGAATTGGTCATAAGAGAATCTAATGTTAGTTTCAAGTATACACGGTCCAAAATCATCTATCATAGAAAGAGGTTCAAGTTTTGGACCTAAATGTTGACATTTGGAACTCTTTGACAAGTCCAGAAACTTGACAAAATCCTCAAAAATTGACTCACAAAAACTTGGGAAAAAATTTAAAAAGAAATGAAAATTGCATTTCTAAAATTGATTTTCTCTGAAGTTTCAGAGGTCAAAAAACAAAAGTTCCAAATTCGGTACGACTGGTGTTTGTAAAAAAGGGAGTTATGTTTGTTAAAAGTTTGAAGAAAATATGTACAATTTTCGGTCCGTATTAGATTACTCCAGGTTTCTTTTTACAGGGAGAAAACACACCTGGTTTTGTTATGATTAGACAGGACTTGTTGGTTTGTACAGTTCTGTATCTTTCGGTAGGGATGTTGCGATTTACCCATCGAAAACCCAAAAACATCGATATATTTTTCTACATAATATTGATATATTTATCGATAGGTATAAATCGGAAAATTCAAAAGATCGATTTATACCAAAATCAACATCCCTACCTACTGATTTTGTTATGATTAGACGGGACATTGGTTTGTAACTTTGTACAGTTTTTATGTTTCGGGATTAATTTGGTAAACTGGACAGGACAAAACCCAAAACCACAAAATGAACCAGTCTCGGCTCCTGGGGGCTACGTTACCTGGCTCCAAATCCATCAGTGGCGAATAGTACGGGGGGAAATAGATCGGTTCGTTGGAATCGATGGAAAAGAGTTGACCTGGATAGAGAAAAATATGAAAGAAAAAAATAACCTACGTTAAACCCTCCTTAAGCATGCCTTACGTTGAGTTCTGATGTAAAACTTGGACCACAAAGGTAATACCTAGCATTGTTCAAGATAATCAAGGTGATATTAAAAGAATTACACTGAATTAAAAGAATTACACTGAGAGAAAAACAACTCATATTAGATAGCTATATTTAGGAAAGTTGTAATAGTTTATTGGACAATAAAGGCCGAATTACAGCTCCAGCAGGCTTTTCTAAATTCAAGGACCTAAAATGGGTAGCAATCGAGCAATCTTTTGCCAGTTGTCATAGGTATTCAACCAAGTTTTACATTCAGGCACTTTAAAAAATAAAAATACACATAATAAACACAAAGCTTTACACACATTTACATTCGAATTTTCCTGAACCAATTAGAAAACACGTGGCTCAGAAATGATTTTTCTTAAGGGTGAAAAAAATCTGGTTTTCTTTGTGAAATCTAAACACAAATGATCAAGAAAAATAAAACAGGATGCTGAAGACTTATCCAAGGTGATTTTCCATTAACATGCAATTCAGTGATCTGAAGTCTGAACCATTCTTTAAAATATTAATCGCGAGATTTTATGGTAATTTGAAATATAATTAAACCCCTGGTTTAAGTGACTTAATATACAGAAGAAGTAATTATTCATTGCATTACTATCATTTTAGGATAAAAGACCCAAATAACTGTTCAGTTTTGTAGCAAATTTTTCCATATTTCACTTTATTTGACGAATTAATATCACCCCAATGTGAAAATTGAAAAGCAGAAGTAAAAGGTGGGAACCATTATGTTTGGCACATTGCATATGTAACTATTTGTAAGGAGTTAACAATGGTGCATAAAAACACAAAATGGTGCATGATAATCTTTCTCGTATAGGTAAACCATTATACCTACCTAATTTAAATCTAAATATAAATTTAGACTAATAAAATCCAGTAGAAAATAGCAAGAGGAAATTGCTAAGCTTTGAAACTATTCTTTTTGGGATCCAAAATCTCAAGTTTAGAAGCTAGAAGCTCCTAAGACCTACACTAATATAATGGGCGGGCCACAATCTGAATTTAAATCCGGTTTAGGTTTAACTCTTGGATTAAAAAAATTCAGCCAATAAGATTGCTTAATCCAAAAGTTTAACTTAAACGGAGTTTAACTTACTTTGTGGACCCGGCTATGAATGGATATTTTCAAAAAAAGTGCCTAATAGAATACATCCAAAAGTACCAAATCTCTTACCTTGCCAGAAATAACTCCCAGGGGCGCCAATAAATAACCTTTGTCCATCCTGAAATCATTGGCAAAAAAAGAGATGTTAGAAGGGATGGTATTCTTCTTCTTCTTCTTCTTCTTCTTCTTTACGAACCTACATGATGTTTCGTAGGATAAAGCCGGAAGCAATGTAACTTCATACATAGGGATTACTGCGTTTGATTTGATCATGTGGTGTTCTAAGCTGTGTCCACACATAATCGACGCCGTCGACGTCGATTGACGATGTGAATCTATGTTGTCGAGGCAATGTACGGTTTCAGTCGACATCGATCGACGGCGTCGACAATGTGTGCTTGAGGGTTGCGTTGTCAGACCTTTGGAGACATTTTATGCAGTGGAACCACGGCAAAATTTCGGTTTGGATCGAAATTTCGTCATCCAAGTACCATCATCTGATCCAAAAAATCAATTTATCGATTTCTGTGACATCTCATCAATTTCTTCAAAGGACATAATGGATAATAGGTAGGGCACTTTATAACTAACTACTTATACGGATGAATCTATGTTGTCGAGGCAATGTACGGTTTCAGTCGACATCGATCGACGGCGTCGACAATGTGTGCTTGAGGGTTGCGTTGTCAGATCTTTGGAGACATTTTATGCAGTGGAACCACGGCAAAATTTCGGTTTGGATCAAAATTTCGTAATCCGAGCAGATTGACTTGGAATTCAGAATTTCTCTACATCCAAGTACCATCTGATCCAAAAAATCAATTTATCGATTTCTGTGACATCTCATCAATTTCTTCAAAGGACATAGTGGATAATAGGTAGGACACTTTATAACTAACTACTTATACGGGTAAATTGTTACTTGTTGCTTTCAATGTGGCCAATATTTTACACCTGGCTCTCAAAACTAGTTATAAACCATCCAGGCATCCACAGTACATACAACCAGTAACTCCTGACTCCCGAGTGCAACGCTAATGCGATACTCCTGTACAAAATATTATATGCAAATTATTGCAAATCCACTCACACTTGAGTATCTTGCGCTGATAGTCCGCTGGCAATCCGATATGTCGCGTTGACAGCTGGTTAATCGTGTCTCCTTTGCCTATCTCACGGACTGGTTGACTAGCTGACAAAGTTCCAAATCCATCAGTGGCGAATAGTACGGGGGGAAATAGATCGGTTCGTTGGAATCGATGGAAAAGAGTTGACCTGGATAGAGAAAAAATATGAAAGAAAAAAATAGCCTACGTTAAACCCTCTTTAAGCATGCCTTACGTTGAGTTCTGATGTAAAACTTGGACCACAAAGGTAATACCTAGCATTGTTCAAGATAATCAAGGTGATATTGAAAGAACTTACACTGAGAGAAAAGCAACTCATATTAGATAGCTATATTTAGGAAAGTTGTAATAATTTATTGGACAATAAAGGCCGAATTACAGCTCCAGCAGGCTTTTCTAAATTCAAGGACCTACAACGGGTAGCAATCGAGCAATCTTTTGCCAGTTGTCATAGGTACTCACTACTCAACCAAGTTTTACATTCAGGCACTTTAAAAAATAAAAATACATATAATAAACACAAAGCTTTACACACATTTACATTCGAATTTTCCTGAACCAATTAGAAAACACGTGGCTCAGAAATGATTTTTCTTAAGGGTGAAAAAAATCTGGTTTTCTTTGTGAAAGCTAAACACAAATGATCAAGAAAAATAAAACAGGATGCTGAAGACTTATCCAAGGTGACTTTTCCATTAACATGCAATTCAGTGATCTGAAGTCTGAACCATTTTTTAAAATATTAATCGCGAGATTTTATGGTAATTTAAAATATAATTAAACCCCTGGTTTAAGTGACTTAATATACAGAAAAGGTAATTATTCATTGCATTACTATCATTCTAGGATAAAAGACCCAAATAACTGTTCAGTTTTGTAGCAAATTATCCCAAATTTCACTTTATTTGACGAATTAATATCACCCCAATGTGAAAATTGAAAAGCAGAAGTAAAAGGTGGGAACCATTATGTTTGGCACATTGCATATGTAACTATTTGTAAGGAGTTAACAATGGTCCATAAAAACACAAAATGGTGCATAAAAACACAAAATGGTGCATGATAATTTTTCTCGTATAGGTAAACCATTAGGTATACCTACCTAATTTAAATCTAAATATAAATTTAGACTAATGAAATCCAGTAGAAAATAGCAAGAGGAAATTGCCAAGCTTTGAAGCCATTCTTTTTGGGATCCAAAATCTCAAGTTTAGAAGCTAGAAGCCCCTAAGACCTACACTAATATAATGGGCGGGCCACAATCTGAATTTAAATTCGGTTTAGGTTTAACTCTTGGATTAAAAAAAAAATCAGCCAATAAGATTGCTTAATCCAAGAGTTTAACTTAAACGGAGTTTAAACTCACTTTGTGGACCCGGCCATAATTAATGGACTTTGGTGATCGGTATCTTCAATCAAGAACCTAGTAGAATATTTTGTCCACCAGTACCAAATCTCTTACCTTGCCAGAAATAACTCCCAGGGGCGCCAATAAATAACCTTTGTCCGTCCTGAAATCATTACCAAAGAAATGATATTTATGTTAGAAGGGTTGATATACCTACTTACTCGGCGAGTAGTACTCGCACATAAATAGTGCAGTGTTTTATTTAGACTGTCGAAGTAGGACATACCTACAGTCCCTTTACTATAACAGGAATTATAATATAATTGTTTTAAGCATGACTACTTGTCACAAATGTCATTCCAGCATTTTACATCGTATGACCTTGATATAGCTACTCAAAGTACCCTCTTCCAGCGTTACATATGTATACATAACAGCAGGCGCCTATGGGTTAATATGGTACGCTACATTTTATGACTTGATTTGGATTCGAACCACCAACCTGCGGATTCAAAGCCCACCGTTGCTAACACTAAGATTGGTCAGGAATGGTCACCCTTTTACTTCTACTACACCCGTCTCACACGTTAATCATAATAATATTACGTTATCGAGGTACCTATTTAAAATTTTAGAGAATCTAAAGGGTAAACAATTCTTTAATAAGTTTGGAACGGTTCTACTTAGTAACAGATGAGATGTTTATTTCTTTTTAAAATAAAACAGATTGCTTTCAAATTTATGAAGCTAGAACTATGTTTCTAGCATTCAAAATGTAAAATATTACTTAAATGATACGATTAGGATTAGGATGATAAATTTCAATCCCCTCACTTGATCAAAGACTCTTGGATGGATTGATAAATTCCTATTGAAGCAAGTAGACGTAGGTACCAAAGTATGAGGGATTTCCATAAAGCTACGAATATTACCTAAGAAATAGATAGGTATGTGTTTAAATTTGTCGATCGATCTACGGCCGTTCGACTATGTTTGGACACACCTTTAGATTTCTTGCTACATATTCCTTTTCTTTCATATCTGCGCTGAATGCGTCGTTCCACAATGATATCAGGTATTTTGCATTCAATTCAAGTCATCAAGCACCTATTACCTATAAGTACTTGATTGCCTATAGCCTAACCATAACTCTATCGTGTAACATAAATATCACCGGTTGTTTAGTTGTTGTGGGTGTAGATGGGTACTTAAAGCAATTCCTATGTAGCCATCAGCGAACATTAAAATCCACTCCACCTAATATTCCAATAATATCTAGGATAGAGTATCTACCTCGGATATTCGATAGAGTAGAAAAGTAGAAATTAAGAGGCAACGCTGATAATTTTAAGTACCTTCCAACTCCGACTCGCAGCTTGGGGAATATTATCTTGCTCTTTATGAGCACTTTGGGAATCGTATCTTTCCACTAACTTGCCCACATTTATGATATTAATTTTTTCAACCGCTTTTAACCTAATTAATTAGGAGTGTTTTATTGTTATCATCTATTTAATTACTCGGGTGCGTTTTTAAGTTAGAGGTATTAAAAATTAAAGGGAGGGGAGGGAAATTATTATGATAGAGGGATAAAACTGCAAAGATCATTATCGTTCCATCAGTAACAGGTAAAAGTGTACAGGAATAATTAAATATTTATAACGTGTTTACTAGTAGGGAAATCGTTGTACCATCGACAACTTTGGATTAATTTATTTTCTATACGAGGGGGGTTGAGGGGACTACCACTACCATTCTGCAACATGTTTCTACTACCTACTGCTGCAGCATGTTTTTACTACTGTGCAAAATGTTTCTACTACTCTGCAACATGTTTCTACTCCTGTGTAACATGTTTCTACCTCCTGTGCAACATGTTTCTACTACTCTGCAACATGTTTCTACTCCTGTGCGACATGTTTCTACTACTGTGCAACATGTTTCTACTACTGTGCTTCATGTTTCGAACCATTAACATGATGGATTTAATTTATAACGCATCGGTCTGGTTGACATTTTGAGGTCACGATAGAGCGGACTTGTGGACTGTACAGAAGTTGTCATTGCCTTAACAATATTACCTCCAGCTATCCAGGCAATACTTTCGAGTAAGTACGTACGATTCCATCAGTGAAGGATTTATACAACAACATATCAAACAGAACATAAAAACTTCAAATAAATGGTATACCTACCCATCCGTAAAAGCAATACCTACTTGTACCCCGGATAGGGACTATTTGTTTATTATAACTTGGAATCGCTTTTTTTGGTGGGGGGGGGCGAAATAAATAGTTAATAAAATTTTCAAGATTCTTGGTTTAAGATTGTGGATTGTGACGAAATAACCAAATACGGTCAAATACTCATACCTGGTGAACAAAAGAGAGAATTCCACAGACCTATTCAATCCCCCACTGAAATTGTATGAAAAAGGAAGTGAATGCCATTCCAAATCAAGACCAGTCGACACTGGTATGGATACTATTTTGTCCTAAATAAGTTATAATTCAAGCGATCCCAAATTCATAACCTTCTAAAGCTGCGGTACCATCGGGTAAGAGTAGTTACCATTTGGCCTTACGACGTCGTACGACATACGAACCTACATGATGTTTCGTAGGATAAAGCCGGAAGCAATGTAACTTCATACATAGGGATTACTGCGTTTGATTTGATCATGTGGCGTTCTAAGCTGTGTCCACACATAATCGACGCCGTCGATCGACGATGTGAATCTATGTTGTCGAGGCAATGTACGGTTTCAGTCGACATCGATCGACGGCGTCGACAATGTGTGCTTGAGGGTTGCGTTGTCAGACCTTTGGAGACATTTTATGCAGTGGAACCACGGCAAAATTTCGGTTTGGATCAAAATTTCGTAATCCGAGCAGATTGACTTGGAATTCAGAATTTCTCTACATCCAAGTACCATCTGATCCAAAAAATCAATTTATCGATTTCTGTGACATCTCATCAATTTCTTCAAAGGACATAATGGATAATAGGTAGGGCACTTTATAACTAACTACTTATACGGATAAATTGTTACTTGTTGCTTTCAATGTGGCCAATATTTTACACCTGGCTCTCAAAACTAGTTATAAACCATCCAGGCATCCACAGTACATACAACCAGTAACTCCTGACTCCCGAGTGCAACGCTAATGCGATACTCCTGTACAAAATATTATATGCAAATTATTGCAAATCCACTCACACTTGAGTATCTTGCGCTGATAGTCCGCTGGCAATCCGATATGTCGCGTTGACAGCTGGTTAATCGTGTCTCCTTTGCCTATCTCACGGACTGGTTGACTAGCTGACAAAGTGGGGGTCTGTCATCGAGCCCCGGGAGGGATTTAATATTCTTCGCAGCGTCTGGATTGCAATGACCTTATCCGGATGAAAGATATGTGTGTAGGTCAAGACTACCTAACTGGGTATGTGCATTGGTTCTTATCTATGCGGCCTAAGATTTGAACCTACCGGGTTTTGAATTTGAATTGAATGTGTCAAAGTAGCGATACCATAACGGATTAGTCTGTAGCTCTGTAGTCTATCAGGATAAGTATTGAGTACCTGCCTATAGTGATTCATTTTATTCAACAAAAGCTAAGCACGAGTTATCCACTCTAAAAATAAAAAAAAAAATAAATAAATAAATAATGGGTCTAAGTATGGGTTTATTTTGTTATTCTGTCATATTATCACCATAATCTCTAACAGTCCTCATCAAGTCGAGATAAACCGTAATTTAGCAATCAGTACTTGACCATTTAGCTTGATTTAGCACTTGACGGAACCAAATGGTCCACATAATTATCTCCGTAAACACTGACTTTTTTTTTCTTCCAAAATCAATGTCGTCAAATTATACAAAAATAAACCAACCTCATTGGTGCAATGGTTAACGCGTTGGACTTTGGATCTGGAGCTTGGTGGTTTGAGTCCAAGTAGTGAAATTTATCTATTCAGGAACGATATTTGTGACAAGCTCAAGCATTTAAGTATGTTAAAAATTCCTACAAAAAGAAAGTAATAAATGTTTCTACTACTGTGCTTCATGTTTCGAACCATTAACATGATGGATTTAATTTATAACGCATCGGTCTGGTTGACAGTTTGAGGTCACGATAGAGCGGACTTGTGGACTGTACAGAAGTTGTCATTGCCTTAACAATATTACCTCCAGCAATCCAGGCAATACTTTCGAGTAAGATTCCATCAGTGAAGGATTTATACAACAACATATCAAACAGAACGTAAAAACTTCAAATAAATGGTATACCTACCCATCCGTAAAAGCAATACCTACTTGTACCCCGGATGGAGACTATTTGTTTAATATAACTTGGAATCGCTTTTTTTGGGGGGCGAAATAAATAGTTAATAAATTTTCAAGATTCTTGGTTCAAGATTGTGACAAAATAACCAAATACGGTCAAATATATACTAATACCTGTGAACAAAAGAGAGAATTCCACAGACCTATTCAATCCCCCACTGAAATTGTATGAAAAAGGAAGTGAATGCCATTCCAAATCAAGACCAGTCGACACTGGTATGGATACTATTTTGTCCTAAATAAGTTATAATTCAAGCGATCCCAAATTCATAACCTTCTAAGTGAATGGATATTTTCAAAAAAAGTGCCTAATAGAATACATCCAAAAGTACCAAATCTCTTACCTTGCCAGAAATAACTCCCAGGGGCGCCAATAAATAACCTTTGTCCATCCTGAAATCATTGGCAAAAAAAGAGATGTTAGAAGGGATGGTATTCTTCTTCTTCTTCTTCTTCTTCTTCTTCTTCTTCTTCTTCTTCTTCGCCTTTTCCCCTGTTCAGATGGGGTCGGCGTTTGTCGTCGGCCTCTCAATCAGCTTTAGAGTGATCGCTTTGAGGCCAACTGGTTTTGGCTTAACAAAATTTTCCGAGTGGGATGCCTTTCGCACTCAACCTTCGTTATTGATAGAGCGTGAGGAAATTTGGGCTAGTCTTCTCCATGTTTATAGTCCCCTAGCTAGACGCTGATCTACTCTCTGTTTATAATCCCTCAGCCAGACTTTAGAAGGGATGATATACTCGCACGTAAATAGTGCAGTGTTTTATTTAGATTTAGACTGTCGAAGTAGGACATATCTACAGTCCCTTTACTATAACAGGAATTATAATATAATTGTTTTAAGCATGACTACTTGTCACAAATGTCATTCCAGCAATTTACATCGTATGACTTTGATATGGCTACTCAAAGTACCCTCTTCCAGCGTTACATGTATACATAACAGCAGGCGCCTATGGGTTAATATGGTACGCTACATTTTATGACTTGACTTGGATTCGAACCACCAACCTGCGGATTCAGAGCCCACCGTTGCTAACACTAAGGTCGGTCAGCAATGGTCACTTCTACTACACCCGTCTCACACGTTAATAATATTATGTTATCGAAGTATTTCAAATTTTAGAGAATCTAAAGGGTAAAAAATTCTTTAATAAGTTTGGAACGGTTCTACTTAGTAACAGATGAGATGTTATTTCATTTTAAAATAAAACAGATTGCTTTCAAATTTATGAAGCTAGAACTATGTTTCTAGCATTCAAAACGTAAATTATTACTTAAATGATACGATTAGGATTAGGATGATAAATTTCAATCCCTTCACTTGATCAAACACTCTTGGATGGATTGATAAATTCCTATTGAAGCAAGTACCTACCTAGACGTATGTAGGTACCAAAGTACGAGGGATTTCCATAAAGCTACGAATATTTCCTAAGAAATAGATAGATATGTGATTAAATTTGTCGATCGATCTACGACGGCCGTTCGACTATGTTTGGACACACCTTTAGATTTCTTGCTACATACTCCTTTTCTTTCATATCTGCGCTGAATGCGTCGTTCCACAATGATATCAGGTATTTTGCATTCAATTAAAATCATCAAGTACCTATCTTTATATTAAAAAAAAAAAAAAAAATAATAAATAAATAAATAAAAAATGGATCTAAGTATGGGTTTATTTCGTTATTCTGTCATATTAATTATCACCATAATCTCAAACAGTCCTCATCAAGTCGAGATAAACCGTAATTTAGCATTTAAGTATGTTAAAAATTCCTACAAAAATAAAGTAATAAAAGCGTACTTACTTTTGAAATAGAAACTCCCAGACCGGCCTGGCATGTTCCTTGTTTGTGATAACCCCAGCCTCCTGAAAACGCAAAATGATCAACATTTTAGACAGCAAAATCTATGTGATTCAATTTTTTTTTTTTTATTAATAAATAGAAAACATATATGTATATAAAAAATTTTTAGAACTAATTTCTTATGGAAGAGCCTTGATTTAGGGTGCCCACCCCCATCATAAACCCGAGTTTTTTTGTTTCAAGAACAATCAACAGGAAATTAGAATTTCAGACAAAGAAAGAAAACAACACTTTTTAACCATTTTGTATTTAGTATGGGCACCGCAGAAAAAGGAAATACATATTAATATTTTTTTTTAAGTAATAATAAAACATAGTGTTATACACTATTAATTCTCGTATTAGCTTGGTTCCTTTCTTGTACAAAGACATTCAAAAACTATGAATTTTTTTATGACTAAAAAATATAGCTGACTTTTCTGAAGTGAAGCCTACAATAAAGTTTCACGCTACAAAGGGTACATGGATGGTTTTGCTGATTTTTTTTAGGGATACCTACTTATACAGGGAAGCCTCCCTTAGCGGACACCTCCCAATAGCGGACAAAACCTCACGACCGAGAGTGTCCCTTATTCGGAGATTTCACTGATGTATTAGGTACCGAGGTCAATAAAAATGCCATAAACCTACATAAGTATATGTTTTAAAGAGTTAAATAAATAACAGGCCTAACTGCCTGGAAATGGAGAGGTGATGATGATGACCCTTAGGTACTAGGTAGGTACCTAAAATCTATGAATGAAAGTATGAAAGATGATAAAGTTCAGGTCAGGACCTTTTAGGAATTTGACCTTCAGGATGATAAAATACGAGTTAAAAAAGTACATGATAAATGCACAACAATTGCTCATATTTATTTATTTAGACCCTTTATTGGTCCTAATTCAATGTACACAACTAGAAGAAATTACAAACAAAAGCCGAAATTGTTGCCTGGGGCAATCTCTACCATTGAACCCTATGCATACAATATTCCAAATTGTCACATGCTCGTATATTGGTTAGAAAATATTTATTTGTTTTTAAGTAAGTAGGAATATTAACTGGCAACAGTAGAATCGGTTTCAAGCCCATTCATTCATCAGACATCTTTCTTTCAATACATAGAACCTAGCAGGGTGCTGAGAACATAATCGTTGTCATTATGAAGAATTCCAATGCAGTTGAGAAAGTAACACATGTGTTGAGAATAAAAACAAGAAGCCCCGTCCGTTATACCCATATGCATCCCAATTCCGTGTGGATTTATAGCTTCACCATTTCCTTCTGTTTTAAAAATAATTTCCAATGCTGCTGTGTGTTCCCAGATAATATCCTAAACTAAAATGCAATATAATCTAATAATGATTGATAAGCCTTTTATTCTATAGGTAGATGTATCAGGTACACACTTGCGAATAGTGAGTGAAATTTTTCCACCTGAATAACATTTGAGTTGCTATTGAGAGCCAAAAGGTCGAAACAGCTGTTCAAGGATGTTTTAACCCATACCATACCTTAATAAAGGGACTTTTCAGAGTAAAGGGACTTAGCAGTCTCATTTAGGCAGTATAAACAGGGTATATTCTAATAAATCTAGACATTCCTTATGTAAAACATCATCTTTTCCATCTCACGATCAGAAGTTTTTTGTACAGCAGATCAAATTTGATATTTACAGACGTTTAACCAATCTACAGACGTTATTAGCAATTTAGATTTGGAAACAAACACTATAATACGTTTACAAACCTTCTGAGGTACCAAACGGAAACGAATAGATACTTGAGAACTCTCGAAGCGCCAATCAAATTGATCAAATGACTGATGACCGTATCCAAATCATATGGCACCTCTGTCACTACGTGTCTGCTGATAGTCATTATAGAGCAGGGGTGGCCATAACGTGGCTCGCGAGACGATCTTGTGCGGCTCCTTAATCATGGTTCACACTTGTTGGAAAAAATTCTCGTCCGGAGGTGACGATTGTCGAAAATTTTCAAAAATTTCGCCCGCGGCGTGGCTCACCCCGAATCGGTTTTATGGGATTGCGGCTCGCGAAGGTAAGGTTAGTGACCACCCCTGTTATAGTGCATCTATTGTGTGGTAAGATGACAGTGAGGTGTTGCATACAAATGCATCATCTGTTGGTCATAACAATCGTGTTGATCAACCGGAGGTGTTGGCCTAATGGCCGGAAATCTTGTGACATAAAAACAAAGTTATGATGCATTATTGTATTCGAATTTCGAATGTCGATATTTATGATTCGGTGAATGGTGATCGCTCAGATTTTGTGTAAAGACGATATGACCCAAAAGTTCTATCAGAAAATAACTGCGTTCCCTGAAATTTCTTTTTTTTTCCCAAGCGCTTTAACAATGTTTATGGACATGTCGTTCGCGCTGGAAATTTCTTTCACAGCATATTCTACTGGCACTTCCTGATTTATAAAATTATAATGTCTCAGTTTTTGTGTGAAGACAATGTCACCTAAAAGCTCTATCAGAAAATACCTAGGTCTCCTGAAATTTCTTTCTACTGCTACTTCCTGCTTTAGTATCCAATCTATCCCGTCACGCAACCCTCAAGCACACATTGTCGACGCCGTCGATCGATGTCGACTGAAACCGTACATTGCCTCGACAACATAGATTCACATCGTCGATCGACGGCGTCGATTATGTGTGGACACAGCTTAGAACGCCACATGATCAAATCAAACGCAGTAATCCCTATGTATGAAGTTACATTGCTTCCGGCTTTATCCTACGAAACATCATGTAGGTTCGTATGTCGTACGACGTCGTAAGGCCAAATGGTAACTACTCTTACCCGATGGTACCGCAGCTTTAGAAGGTTATGAATTTGGGATCGCTTGAATTATAACTTATTTAGGACAAAATAGTATCCATACCATTTTTTACTTTCTATTTCTTTTCAAATACCTACGTATTCTGCAAATGTAATAGAAAGTCGTGTGATGTTCACACCAGATTTTTTATGTATCTTACTCCTAGGGAACAAATAAATAATGACTCGTAATAACTTTCAACTCATAAACTTCCTGTCCATAACTGAAAATACAGTCGAAGTAGATTTATAGTTCATAAAAAAATCTCAAAATTCAGAAAAATATCTACATGTTTACGCAATAAAGAGTTTACTTATTTTTCTATTTTATTGTTTTTCCATTTTTACTAGCTTTGGAAAATGTTATTGTTTTATTTAGGTACTGTGTTCATATTTCGTGTGTCTGAAAGCTATAATAGCTGACGTAACGTTGTCAATACTGCTGATTTTGAACCCCTCTATTGGTTTTCCGCCCGAATTTTATGGATTTATCGTCGCGTCGCCAGCGAATGAATCTTATAGTAATCTGTACGAGTTTTCAGTAGTTAATAATATTAATAAACTTGTGGAATAATTGAAAAATCGATGAAGTTCCAGACTAATATCATTGGTAAATATTCCTGTAAAAATATAGGGTTCCAAATTAGCTCCCCAAAATTTGAGCGAGGTACAAGAGTATCGAGTGTCGTTTATGGAATGTCGATTTCATTACATGCTAAATCCAGTACAAGATCTGAAAAAATGGGGTTCCATTTCACTGTGCCAAACTGTGAATTTCTTTAACAAAAGGGACCGCTAATAAGCCGCAAAGAAAATAAATGACCCAAATTTGTTTTACTTCCATAAAAATTAAACTTTACTACCACAGTAACTCATGCTAAATGATGGTAATATGAAACAAATTACTGATCAACATTTTGGGCTAAGGATACCTAGGTACCTATTAATTATTGTTCAAAAATTTGTACCCATAAATTTAATGGTCTGTAGAGGGGCTTTGATCCTTCCCACTCCACATATTAGGTACCTAATATATATTGGGTGGGTCCTGGGTACCAACGCACAAGTTTTCTTTAGAATTCAGAACTACATATTTGTAGAGTTCTAAATTATCTGAACAGCAAAAGATTTTCCTTGGCTTGGTTTTTAGACAATAGGTATGGGCTAGAAGTCACAAAATCCTGTAGGTCAATAATGTAAAATGTATCATACAAAATACAGTCGGGGATCAGACAACAGTGAGGGCGCCAATTTTCGGTGGTGAGGAACAAATTTTACGATTTCACATTTTGGGAACATGAGAGTTGCACTCCGTTCCATTGGGCAAACATTTGTTTTAACACAAGGGGGACCTTTTGTGAATTTGGTAGCATAGAAAACATGGACAAGTTGAGTAATGGACTTTCCAAGAGCTCTAATAGAATGCTGTTTTCAATCATTCTCTGCAACATTTACTTCGTATAATGGTAGCATATGTTTTCCCTCTCATGCTCTTCTCATTAAAACCACCAGTCACTTGGCTTTTAATTTCGTAACGAAAAACATATGGCTCATTCTTTGTTTTTATAATTTCGCCCTCAAAGTGAAGTGCATTCTGTGTCACCATTGTTTACATTGGAGAATGAACAAGAAGACCGATTGTTCAGGGCAAGTATTAATGATGGACAAAATGTAAAGAGTACTTTTCAATCCATGGAGGGATGGAGGCGAGAGGGAGGAAGAGGGAGAAAGTTAATTGATACATAATTTTAGTGGATGTGTCAAACTACCTAATTTTTTTGTTAAATGGGCACCAAATAGCGTGAAAATCAGCCTTTAATGGCTAAATTTCCAATATAGAACAAGAGAAAGAAAAGAGGAGGGATAGAGAGAACTTCATATTTTTAGTGGATGTGTCTGAAATACAATGATTCCTTTCAGAGATACTGGTAGCATATGTTTTCCCTCTCATGCTCTTCTCATTAAAACCACCAGTCACTTGGCTTTTAATTTCGTAACGAAAAACATATGGCTCTTTCTTTGTTTTTACATTTTCGCCCTCAAAGTGAAGTGCATTTTGTGTCACCGTTGTTTACATTGGAGGAATGGAGAATGAACAAGGAGACCGATTCTTCAGGGCAAGTGTTAATGATGGACAAAATGTAAAGTACTTCTCAATCCATGGAGGCGAGAGGGAGGAAGAGGGAGAATGTAAATTGATACATAATTTTAGTGTATGTGTCAAACTACCTAATTTTTGTTAAATGGGCACCAAATAGCGTGAAAATTAGCCTTTAATGGCTAAATTTCCAATATAGAACAAGAGAAAGAAAAGAGGAGGGATAGGGAGAACTTCATATTTTTAGTGGATGTGTCTGAAATACAATGATTCCTTTCAGAGATACAAAAAGAGAACATAGAGTTAACATTTTTGAATAGAGTTAACATTTTTGAATAGAGTTAACATTTTTGGTGGATGTGTCGAGTGACAGACACAGAAGCGAATACAATAGTCCGTCCCTTATACCTTTTTATTACTATTGTAATAATAAAGAAAGGACGGACTAAAAAGAGAACATAGAGTTAACATTTTTGAATAGAGTTAACATTTTTGAATAGAGTTAACATTTTTGAATAGAATTAACATTTTTGGTGGATGTGCTGAAACTCCTTAAGGGAAAAAAAGTGGAAATTAACTTACGTCGTGTACGACAGGGGGAGTATTCGGAAAAGTCCGTGAACTGGTTTTTAGATACGTAGCAAGTACCTATCCGATCTAGGAAGTCGTATTAGTATTAATTGAAGTAATTGTTCTACTATTCCAGTAATGGGTCCAGTCTCAGGTCTCAAGTGTTCCTTAAGTAGCGTTTCTCCATATCTTTCAATCAAGCATTCCCAAGTACCTACGGGTTCCCTGTGCTTCTCACCGATCGAATACCAAACGTATCTTGGAGCACAAGCCTGCAATCAGAAAGAATGAGATATCCATAAGTTGTTGACCAATAGAAAGATGTTTGAAATCTATTACATAATTACAATTATGATACCTATTATGAAAGTTAAACTGAATGTTATCCAAGTTTCTATAACAACTTTGTGACTATTGTCATAAATTGTCATCAAGTATGAATATTTACTTATATAAACTTTGTCAACAGAAAGACAACAAAATGGTCCTACCATATTCGTAGGTACTTATCAATTAACAATTCATACACCCTTTTACGAAAGATCAAGAAGAATGAAGCTTCTCGCCATCTCCTTCAAGCTTTTTGGGACTTAATTCTAGAGTTCTTATTAAATTTATAAAACAATTACTTTGGTTAATATCTGGATGGGTGATTATCCGATTTTTACCAAATTGTTACAGTCGCGTCCTTGGACCATACCAAGATAGCATACCAAATTTCATTTCTCTACGACAAACCGTTCTTGAGATATTTTGTTCACAACTTTCTACTTTTTCCCATTTAAACCTGTAGTACGTACGTTACGTACAGACCATGGGCTAAAAACCACTTTTTTGGAATCAGGGGACCCCAAAACGGATATTTCCACCCATTTCCCGATTTTGAAAATTTGGACCGATTGCAATACTTTCTCATTACCTTGTATAGGTTCCCTATACGTAAAGGTAATAGAAAGTAAAAAGATCCTACGAAAATTCAAAATTAAAAGTTAAAAATAATTAAAAACAGCAATAGAAGAAGGTGTTTATCACGGACCCTAGTGCGAACCATCACCATTATAAATCACTTTGCATTAGTACAAAAAAAGACCCTTAAATACGAACGGATAAGCAACATAAACGCATTGTGATTTGTGTCCAATATTAATTATGATAAAAGGGCGGTAAAGGCTGAACAAAAACGAAGTCATAAAATTAGTTCAACACCCATGATACATGAAATTGAAACGCTTCACTTCAATAATAACTAATAAGCATAAAGGTGGTAACCTCAGACCTCTTATGCCGTTTGAATATGAAAAGGATATGGTAATAAAACACCAGTCCCTATACCAAGTGAGGCTGTAGAAGAATTAGAAGGTGTAATAAGCTCTGAAAGTCGCTACACTTACTTTGTTGACCAGGAGAGATTTCATCAGAAGAATAGGTAGGTAATTAACTACCTAATTATATTAAATTTTGTCATATTTGAAATTCATTTATTTACTTTTAACACTATGTCCAGTTGTCATGTTGCAATATGCAATAACATACTATGTGCAATTGAATGACACAAACACAATTACAGAAATATTTATTAATAAATAATGAATGGGACATTGTTATTGTTAAAATTTAAAGCTCATGCTCACCAGAAAAGCGAATCCTTGTAGTTGTAGTTCAAGTTGAATACAACTGCAAGATAGAAAGTAACTTCTACTTCCTCCTTCTAACAAGACAAAAATGATGGCTTTAAATAAAACATGAAGAGTTCAATAAATCTTCCTTGATTTTGACATTATTTATATTAAACTCATCTACTGCACATACTAAAGACTAAACTAT
The DNA here is from genome assembly GCF_000475195.1 of Diaphorina citri. Classification (NCBI taxonomy): domain Eukaryota; kingdom Metazoa; phylum Arthropoda; class Insecta; order Hemiptera; family Psyllidae; genus Diaphorina; species Diaphorina citri. The sequence goes on along the minus strand of NW_007377911.1, from coordinate 52,218 downwards.
GCATAGTTTAGCACCTAGCAGGCAGAAATACTTGAGAGCCTTTAAAAGAAATTCTGTTTTATGACACCAACACGTACATTTCACCAGGTAAAAGATTGCTAAAACAATTTTTTTTACAATGTGTTTGATTAACATTAAAATTTAGCCGTAAAGTTGAACTTTAATTACTTTTTTTTTCATAGTGAAAGACTTGAAAAAAATCTCTCTACTCTCAGATTTTATAGCATACATATTGCTGCGAAGAAAACACTTTGCAGTTTTATATTACGAGTGTTTGCAGTTGACAAAATCCATACCTGTGAAGATATAGCTGACATAGGATAGGCAAATATGCATACTTACCTATTCTTGCAAGTAGAGCTTTATATTTTTATGGCATACATATATGTATGTGCAGATGCGTTAAATTGACAACTAACCAAGTTTCCGACCTATATGACGGTGATACAAGTGCAGAGAGTAGTATATTGAATAAACTTAATAGCTTTACACTTGAATAGTATTTCATTATCGCTAGATTCACTAGCCTGAACTTATTCTTTGTTAACATCTTACAACAATTAAACATTTCTTGGTACTCAATGTTTCGGTCATTGAAAGAGTGTGCCGAGCAAAGCTATAAGAGATAGGTAACAGTCCCAGTAGTGTAGTTACTCAGACAGTCAGACACTGGATTCGATTCGTAAGCGAAGCGAAGGGACTAATCTCAGCAGACAAAAGTCAGAGGTCGAAAAGAAGTAGGAGAATATGATTACAACGAGCAAACCAAAACAAAAAAATCGTATGGCCAAATTGAACGAAATTAACAAGAAGCAATAGACGTACGTAGGTTTACGTACCACTAGATAAATAATATGATATTGGTTCTTAAGATGATTTGTTTTTATCCAGGAAGTCGTATTAGTATTAATTGAAGTAATTGTTCTACTATTCCAGTAATGGGTCCAGTCTCAGGTCTCAAGTGTTCCTTAAGTAGCGTTTCTCCATATCTTTCAATCAAGCATTCCCATTCCCACAGTATTATCCGAAAATTCAAGTGCTTTCAAATAATAAAATGTTTAATCGAATCAGTGAACCTCTGCCTATGGATTAAAACGAACTTCCAAGGAAATGTGACGAGATTGTTGTAGATATAATTATATTGGGTCCTTGTAATAATATGCTCCTGGTAGGTACCTACTTCCTATAATATCGATAGCAATAACTTGCTTCCTCTTGTCAAAATGGACATTAATGTTTCTTCAAATCCAACGGAAAAGAACATTGTAAGAACGAAACAAACAACGAAGTAAGTGATACCTATTCATAAAAGCATAAACACTTTATTGAGAATAGATAACGAAACCCACATGCTACACGGATGGCCAAAACCGATGCACTTTCCTAGAAAGGCAGACAACGAACGCTACAAACAAAATGGATTCTGAGTAAATCAGAATGAATTGAGATCTTGGAAGTCAAGAGATTAATGCCTATGCATTTCTAAGAGATGCCTCGTATAAACATGAAGGAGTTATTCGTAATACTTCAGGAAGAGGTCAGACCACAATGAATGGAGTCAATGGAGTATTGACATGAGACTGAAAACTCCAGGGTTCTGCACACCAAGTACTTCAAACTTCAATGGAGTCTTCAAGATTTATTTTACTATGGCCTGTGTCGCCAATGTTGGAATTTAGAGTCCTAGTCCTAGTATAAGCTTACAGCATATTTCATACAAAGAATTCTCGCGTCAAATAGTCAATGTACAAGGTACCTATAACAACTTTGTGACTATTGTCATAAATTGTCATCAAGTATGAATATTTACTTATATAAACTTTGTCAACAGAAAGACAACAAAATGGTCCTACCATATTCGTAGGTACTTATCAATTAACAATTCATACACCCTTTTACGAAAGATCAAGAAGAATGAAGCTTCTCGCCATCTCCTTCAAGCTTTTTGGGACTTAATTCTAGAGTTCTTATTAAATTTATACGTAGATATACTCATGGTGTTTGAAAGTTTAGAACATAAAATAATTCATAGTGATACCTCTGCGTCCCCTGACTTCTTGTAGATTCTAAAATTCGTGACTTGAACTTTTCATATTTACTTTTACGGAGAGAAAAAAGCTTTTGTTCAACCGTATATCTAACCTCTGTATGGCATACAATGAAATGCACTTTTTTTTTCATATCTACATAGGTTTCGTATGATAGTATTGAGCATCGTGGAGAACTGGGTGGTCAGACTGGGGAAGTGTCACTAAGAACAATAGAACTTATCTAGCTCTGCAACTCTGAATATTCTGCACGAAAAAATGTGTAAAATTGGTAGAGAATGCCATAGGCATTAACCCCTACCTTGATCAAACTTTGTGGTCATCTATTTGTATGATATGATTATGTAAGTGGTCTTTATTTTATTTTTTCGAAACAACATTGCCTGAGCGTTTTTAGTCACCTCTCCCTAGGAATCAAGAAATGCCTGAAACATATTCATACATTCAATAAAGAGTTTCAGAACCAATCTCCATAACGAACTACCTATATTATGGACATTTTCTTGTTATTAACTACCAACTTTTCTACCTATAACTAGACATGAAAGACGTATTATTAGAAAACATGGACAAGTTGAGTAATGGACTTTCCAAGAGCTCTAATAGAATGCTGTTTTCAATCATTCTCTGCAACATTTACTTCGTATTAGCAACATGTCAATGGATGATACATTAATCCCAAGAGCTATACAGGTGCTTGGTGTAGGTCTTGAATCAATCAGTCAGGTAATTTACCCGAGGAAGTTCAAGAACATTCATAGGAAGATCCTAATGAGCCAGTCATCAATCTTGTATCTTCCCGTGGTCAGATGAACAGAGAGATTAATAAATAGACCACTTACTGGAGAAGACAGTCATCACAAATTCATAGAAGATCATCCAAAGAGGAACTATGAAGATTAAAAACAACTAAAAGTATGTTTAAAGATGTGGTTCTTTAGAAAATTTTGAAAGAAAAGTCAAGCTGGATATACATAGATAAAGCAAGTGTTGAAATATTGTATCTATCGGTCATCTGTTAGGTTTAGAAGACAAAGTCACCTATGAATACACGAGTACCTTTTCTATTCAATATCAATGGATTGGACACTCTTCACAATAATTTAGTTCATTTTATGTCTTCAATGAAAAAATAAGAAGGCGACCGGTGCCAGCATGGTAGGTAATTGGGAGCTGGATTATTGCGATATATGTATTTAGAAAAATCCTACAATGCTGCAGTGAGCACCAAAGTTGTGATATAGTAACACAAAGAAAGACATTTATTTATTTTTTTATTTAAAACAACTAAAAGTATGTTTAAAGATGTGGTTCTTTAGAAAATTTTGAAAGAAAAGTCAAGCTGGATATACAGATAAAGCAAGTGGTGAAATATTGTATCTATCGGTCATCTGTTAGGTTTAGAAGACAAAGTCACCTATGAATACACGAGTGCCTTTTCTATTCGATATCAATGGATTGGACACTCTTCACAATAATTTAGTTCATTTTATGTCTTCAATGAAAAAATAAGAAGGAACTGAAAGTTACTGACGTCAACCAGGTGAATTCCAGGAGATCTTAGGTGACTTTGTTGGTCCAATAGGTTTACTAGTTGGTATGCCGAACACCCGCCTGTTCCAGTATCAATTATTTATTGAGCTGATAAAACCAGTAAAACACCTCATAAATATCAAGCGATTAAAAAGCGTCAATAACAAGACCTAGATGAAGGCTGAGGAATGTCTACTCTTAAGAGCTCCAAGTGATAATGTAGAGTGTGGTATTCAATGAAGAAACCAAATTCTGACGGACCAGTGAAGGTGTCCTTTTCAAATGAGCTCCCTGTGAAGTTGGGTTTTAAAATCTTGAACTTTAAGAAATAATCGTACTTATTTCTGCTGTTTGGATAGAACTAAAGAAGTCCAATTAGCTCAGCAATCACCACTGGGTAGGCCACTACTATTGTTGTGGCCATGTGGCCAAATTCTCTTACAATGTTGATAAAGGAAACACTGTCTTTTTATCTTCAGCATATACATACCTAAAGGTAGCTAAATGCAATCGTATTACTGGTGAAACGGAAGCTCATCATAGCATCAGATGAGAGATAATCCAATTAGCTCAGCAATCACCACTGGGTAGGCCACTACTATTGTTGTGGCCATGTGGCCAAATTCTCTTACAATGTTGATAAAGGAAATACTGTCTTTTTATCTTCAGCATATACATACCTAAAGGTAGCTAAATGCAATGGTATTACTGGTAAAACGGAAGCTCATCATAGCATCAGATGAGAGATAACTCAAGATTGGACGGACAATTTACGCGATAATCTTTAGATACTCATCAGTACACACAAGGTACTTGGATAATTCTACAAAAATAATTGAAGCCCCCAGACTTCTTTAATTCATGCGGTACATTGAACTTGAGACTTGAGGAGCAAATTGTTAACTTCAATGTTTCTTGTGAAGACTTTTACATTGTGGTTTATGTAGGAAAAGTAATCTAAGAATAATGGTATCACATCAGAGGTGAGAGATTGATTGCAATCGTAAAGTTCTAAAAGATTGGTTTAAACACAGACGTTAAACTTGTTCGAGATAGTAGCTAAGGTACTGAGATAATTGATGTTCTATGTATTTGTATAAATTGAACTATTCTGAACCAATGTACATAGAGCAAACACTTCAAACTAGAGTTAAAACATCATAAATCGTCACCTGTAATTTATACACCTACAATTCTTGAAGCCAAACCTGGAGTAAAGTAGGTACATAACAATTATGTACAATTCATCGCACCTCTGGATTCGAAAAATGAATACAGTCAAAAGTGTTACCTACCATGTACCTATTACTGCAGTCCTTTACAGAGATTTATGGTCATCAAAATATCCATAAGAGATGGCAAACATCTTTCAAAGACTTAAAAGGGTGGATTTGGCCATTCTTTGAAATTTTTACCAAGACAACTCCTAACTAACTTCAATCATGATGTTCCAGACTACTCGTGTTTCTTACAATGGTCGAAGTATATTGGAATAGTGATATTTGCCAAGTCTGGCGGGTGGACTCCATCGTCCTGACATGGTCGATAGGAAAGTAAACACAACATACATGAACATGGAAAGAATGTTCAAACTGTAACATGCAACAGCAACCTCAATCTGATGGGATCAAGTATTGTCACCTGGGTACTTGGGCTGTCCAAGGTTCTGATAGGGGATCAGCCCATATGATGTATGGGTCGGGTTCAACATGACCATGCTATTTGGATCAGACTTTACAATCTATGAAGTGGTGTACTTGGATTCACTAGCACAGGGATTTTATCCAGGAAGTCGTATTAGTATTAATTGAAGTAATTGTTCTACTATTCCAGTAATGGGTCCAGTCTCAGGTCTCAAGTGTTCCTCAAGTAGCCTTTCTCCGTATCTTTCAATCAAGCATTCCCACAGTATTATCCGAAAATTCAAGTGCTTTCAAATAATAAAATGTTTAATCGAATCAGTGAACCTCTGCCTATGGATTAAAATGAACTTCCAAGGAAATGTGACGAGATTGTCGTAGATATAATAATATTGGGTCCTTGTAATAATATGCTCCTGAGTCCTGGTAGGTACTACCTATAATATCGATAGCAATAACTTGCTTCCTCTTGTCAAAATGGACATTAATGTTTCTTCAAATCCAACGGAAAAGAACATTGTAAGAACGAAACAAACAACGAAGTAAGTGATACCTATTCATAAAAGCATAAACACTTTATTGAGAATAGATAACGAAACCCACATGCTACACGGATGGCCAAAACCGATGCACTTTCCTAGAAAGGCAGACAACGAACGCTACAAACAAAATGGATTCTGAGTAAATCAGAATGAATTGAGATCTTGGAAGTCAAGAGATTAATGCCTATGCATTTCTAAGAGATGCCTCGTATAAACATGAAGGAGTTATTCGTAATACTTCAGGAAGAGGTCAGACCACAATGAATGGAGTCAATGGAGTATTGACATGAGACTGAAAACTCCAGGGTTCTGCACACCAAGTACTTCAAACTTCAATGGAGTCTTCAAGATTTATTTTACTATGGCCTGTGTCGCCAATGTTGGAATTTAGAGTCCTAGTCCTAGTATAAGCTTACAGCATATTTCATACAAAGAATTCTCGCGTCAAATAGTCAATGTACAAGGTACCTATAACAACTTTGTGACTATTGTCATAAATTGTCATCAAGTATGAATATTTACTTATATAAACTTTGTCAACAGAAAGACAACAAAATGGTACTACCGTATTCGTACCTTATTTAGTATATTTACTGTTATTTCTCATTTTCGTTCATTTTTTTAGGTGGGCCTTCGCGGGCCGCAAAAATGAGCTCGCGGGCCGCATGCGGCCCGATGCGGCCCGCGGGTTGGACAAGCCTGCACTAGCACGTCATGTAGCACAGGTGTTACGAGATTGATTTCATTGATTTCCTCCTGAACGGAATTCCAAGAGTACAGTTTCCAATTTAAATATGGTAGGTAAGTTAGGTACATTATCTACAGTATAATGGGTATACAGTATGCTCGTGACAATTGTATGGACAGAAGGCGTTCTATTTCTAACGTACATTGTAAACCCATTTGTTGAGGATTCAGTGCATCCAGCATCCAGGAAAGACAGTCCATCATAGGCTATTCTTATTAAGAGCCTACAAGTATAATGCCTGCTTATAGCATGTTGCAAATTCTAAACTAGGTAGATACCTATAATTAATAGATATTATTATCCTAAACTTGCTGTGAAATACTGTCATTATTAATGTTTTCTTAACTAGGATGATATTCTTCTCTTTTAGACAATCTGGTCTTTCTGGTCCATGCACATACTGTATACCATATCGGTGCTGAATTATGGCTAATCCTTGTTGGTCATTAACATTAGCAATATGCATAATTTCATCATTACAAAATATGTTCATAAAATATTGAAGATATTGCCTACAAAGAAGTAAAGTACAGTGAGCTTTGAAAATTAAACCTGGAACAGTTTGAGTTAGCCTTATAAGGGTAAGAGCTTTTACTCTCTTGTTGGGTGTCAAGCAGCGAATGCGATGATGTATATTATTTCTAGTCATACTATCTTGTAATTAATGCACTAGCACTACTGTGAATTTGTCATAGCACTGTAACTTATTGCAAGCCTGGCAGCTATTATACTATAGACTATAGCAACTATTGCTATCAAATCAGCAACACAGCTCCACAGTGCCATTTTATTCAATTAATATTTTATCATAGCATTTAATTTATTTATCAGCTTTTTATTAGCATTAACGTATTTCTTGTACAATTCATGCAACATGAATTTTAAAGTTAATTGCAAAGTCGAATAGTTATTATTTATTGTGTCCTGAGACTTTCTACCCATGTACCCACCCATTACTATGCAATGTGGAGTATAATGTAGAGAAGTTGACAATAACTCCAAGATAAGAATCTGACCATATGACTCTAGGTACTGGTTAAAGGTGGCACCCTACAAGAATAGGTAATGTCCGTTGGGTAAATAAACACACAACAGCTGATGTAAGATATTCATTAAATGCCAAAATGGAATATAGTCCTAGAAAATTTAAAGCGAAATAGCAACAAACATACGTACCTTTGTATACTAGGCACAGCATTTATCTACCCACATGCATAGAAAATACATGGATATGGTAAGGATAAGTGAAGATATTCAAGTATCTACTCACCAATCGAATACCTCTGCAAATGTACACATACACATTGAAACGTATGCACACGAGTTTCATAAATTTCAATGAACAAATGCACGAAAGTTGTAAAAGTCGGAGGAACAAAAGAGCGAACAAATCGCTGAACATGGAAAAACGAAAAGCCAAAGTGGAACAATGTTCAGCACTTAAGGTGTACCTGTACTTAAGGAGGAACAATAAATTCCTCCGGTCAATATTCATTCACTACTTAACACCATCACCATCAAGTAATACATTGGGTGTATTCGATCATACTAACCCATTCTGACCCATTCAACTCTCCGATTGGTAAAGTACTTGGATATCGATGCATTTGGGATAATTGATACAAATTTGAATAACTATCTCAAATTTCGGACTGTGGACACAAAAGATTCCAATATTTCCATCAAATGGAGGAGTTTTGATCGTCTTGGAGGAAGGTTAGATAAATGTAAGGATATACTTAATCTTAATATCTATGTATTACCTACATAGGTTTCATATATCTATTACATAGCTTTTCATTTTTGACAACGCCAAATTTAATGATTTCTATTTCTTTACTATTCTGATGGTGTCTTCCATTATGGTAAATATCGACACAAAAAAGAGTTACACAAAGTCAGCATTCATTTTTGTAAACGGGTTAAAAGTTCGGATCACCAATAAATTCTTCTAATGTTTTTTTAATACCCAATGGAAGATAACAATACCTTCTTTAACCATTTCTTCTCGTGGTACATCACTGGCCCCTTCCCAAGTAATAAAATTTGTACAAGGAGTCTTGAGAGCATTGAACATAGATGGGGAATTACATTGTTTCTGAGCAGCATTGCACGCGTGATAACACCAACATTGTCTTGAGAGGTTTTTGTTAGAACCTCCTGACCTTTTGTTTCGTACGCTTGCTCCCTCGAAAGTTTTCGCCAAGTTCTCATACCAAAAGTTCCGAAACACTTCGAGACCTATGGAGGACCAGCCTACATTTAAACCGAATTTGTCTGCAAGTTCTGTACCAAAAGTATTGAAACACCTTGGGATCTACATACAAACCAAAAGAAAACAACGACTTGAAGAGTGTTAATAATATGAAGATAATTTATCAGTGATATAAGAAGCACAGAGGCATCAGCTAATACCTATACGTATAAGTACGAGTATGTACTGCAAGAACTAAGATGTTATAAGTATATTATTAGGAGAAGGGGAATATCCATAACTTGGGAGTAGTAGATTTTATGATGATAATTATTATAGAGATAGAACAAACACCTACAAATCTAATAATGGTAACTACCTAATATACCTACTTAGCTTGAAGATGAAAGCAACGCCAAAAATAAAAGAACTACAATTCTTAGCTGAAATACCTATTCTGTAGGTACATTTCTCTGAACACATTTAACCACGAATCTTCTTCAGAAGAATCAGCGGACTTAAGAATTCACCAAAAATTCCTTAGATCATCCAAAGTTAATTTGAAATGGAAGTTCAAAGAGTCGGTAACTTCAAGAGCAATGTGATGGTCACTAAGATCCAAGACTTTTTCTCAAATTGTTAAATCGCTCCAGTAATGGTCCCGGATAAGTATTTATTTCTATACCAACATTATCACAAACATGCGATGAGTATCCTCTAGTTAACCAGAGGTCAAGCTGGTCACTATAACCAAACCCGTGAAGAATCTCCTAGTAATACTTTTCACCTTAATTACGTTAGCTGTACAATAAGCTGCGGTGATTTATTGAGATTACCTGGCGTATTAAAACATCTTTATGAGTGTGAGTAGGTATTACTAGTAAACGTAATATCATATATCAATCTTGGTTAGCCGATGTTAAAGTAGAGAAGATGAGTTGCTTAACTACGGGTGTATGGGTTGCTAATAAAACCAATATGTAGTGAGTAGTGATATACCAGTCTTGTGTCAAAGAAATAAAACTGATGTTACAGCTTTCATATGAGTGCAGTTATCTACTGGTATAGGAGAGATCTGGGATGGTTTGGAAAGTGGACAGATCTTCTTCTAATGTGACCTACTACCATTTCAAAAGAAAAGGTCCAGATCCAGCCTAAATACAATTTTGAATTCGTATTAAATAGTTGCAACAGTTGGTATAACTACTCAAACAACTGGTATAAGACAGAAGAAAGGAGCCCTGGATTGGCCATCAGGCGGGCAGAAACTGCTGAGAAATCAGTTCTTAATACTCGACGCAATATCCTTGCTTTGCAAAGTGCCATAAAATTTACAGCAGAGTACATGCAAACAGATAAAATGTCAACACACTTTATGTACCTCGCCGGGAATTGGCCATAAAGAATTCCTTGATCAAAAAAACATACCCAAAGCTAATGACTGCGTGAAATATGCTCATATGACACTAGAGACATGTACCGTCTGAGACTATGATACCATGTCTATCTACAAAGTTCCAATATGCTCTTGTACCTCCTCATGTGACGATACTTTTAGCAGCAAAGATCGAGAAGATATTAAAAGATCAGTTAGCAGATAATATAGCAGTCTTTAGTTCACACAAAGAAACTAGCGACAATCTGGGAGTAATCTCGTTGAAATAACCACATCACTTACAGTTTTAAGTAAAACCAAGTCAACTTTTTGCCATCATAAGAGTTAGAAACTTACCACAACAACGCCATTTTCGCCTGAAGTTGCAAGCGATGCTCCAAACCATTGGTAAGACTTCTTGTCCACTTGAACTCCTCTGGAATTGTTGTTGTTTCCTGTGAACATGGATCAGAAATTAAACATCAATGCATATAAACTAAACAAAACATAGGTACCTAGACCTACTACATATTTCAAACAACTCTACAAAATGATCACATAAAAATATTCATGTCCCTTAAGAAAAAGCTTTTGAAATATCCCAATAAGTTGAGAAATTTTGTAAATAACCTGACACTCTGGAAGAATGAATCAGAGAAGATAAAAGAAGACAACCAATTCTAAACGGCAAAAGAAAATGGCGTCTGACTTACAGATTTGGCGGTTTTCACCAAACGGTTAGAGATATCGAAAAAGTTATGAGAGTAGACCCCCCCAAAACCATACCTAAAACACCCGAAATATTAGTTTTTATTAACATCAGGACAACGGTTAGCGGTGTTTTACCGTATATTTCGACCGCTATTGTGCTGATGATTAAAGACTTAGTTAAGTACATATGTACCTATCAAAAATGATATGGTAGGTAGTAGATGTTGACATCTACTGACAAAAATGATAAACAACAAGAACAACGCCAACGCCAACAACAACAACAACAACAACAACAACAACAACAACAACAACAACAACAACAACAACAACTCACGGTAATAAGAAGATCTGTAGGTACTAGGTACCTACGTTACCTACTAATCATGTTAAAATACATGCTTAGAAAAAAGGAGTGAGATCCCCCACAAAAACACAAATGTGAAAAAAAAAGGCCAAGTTCCTATCCAAAAATGTCGGCCTATAAAAGTGGTAGTTGACTAGTGGGCACTTTCCCATTCGCATCTCCGGTCGACTCGCTAGGTTTAGGCGCTGTCAGTTTCGACGAACTATTCGCCGCTTCTTGCAGTCTGAGCAGCATATTCATAAGAGGATCCGTGGATTCGCTATCGTTGAGATCAGGTTGAGACGAATAGGAGGTTGACTAGTGGGCACTTTCCCATTCGCATCTCCGGTCGACTCGCTAGGTTTAGGCGCTGTCAGTTTCGACGAACTATTCGCCGCTTCCTGCAGTCTGAGCAGCATATTCATAAGAGGATCCGTGGATTCACTATCGTTGAGATCAGGCTGAGACGAATAGGAAGGGCTGAATGAGGCGATCATAGAGGGGTTGATGCGCGACGAAAGATCGCCGTGCTCTACGTCGTAGCCGACGTCCTCGGGACGGAGACGAATGAGAGCGTTAGGACCTGGGAAATTAGAAATGGCAGAGCCTTTGATTAAAATGAAACGAACAAAGTAAATTCTAAAACATTTTTGACCAACGTTGCTCAAACTTAAGACGGATATTTAATAAATTATGTTCTACGTCGTAGCCGACGTCCTCGGGACGGAGACGAATGAGAGCGTTAGGACCTGGGAAATTAGAAATGGCAGAGCCTTTGATTAAAATTAAACGAACAAAGTAAATTCCAAAACATTTTTGACCAACGTTGCTCAAACTTAAGACGGATATTCAATAAATTATGTAGATCAAAAATGTGCCTGGGCCCAGTTTATACGGTTGCACCGTACCTTCAGGAAACTGGAAAATTCAAATTCAGGACCAAAGTTCCGCTATTTAGGGCTATACGGGGAAAAAACTCCAAAGTAGTTCGCGGTTCTCAGGACTTTACCTTTGGCCACAGGTCTCTCAAATTCTGCAGAGAAGTGCATTACTACTCGTATATTTTTATAGTTAACAGTGTCATATTTTTAATAGTGAAGTGAATATTTCAGGGTTGAATGGTGGAGGTTGCCCCAGACAATAATTTAGCCCTCTGTTTGTAATTTCTTGTATTTGTGTGCATTGAATTATAACCAATAGAGTCCACATTGATAAATAAATATTAAACAAATTAAATGAAATATAATCTCACCAGCCGGCACTCCCTGAGCCAAACACTCCGAAGGCCACGGGTAGGTCTCGGTAATAAAATAGGCAGGATCGGTAAATGGCGCCCTTCTACCGTACAACTGAATTCCCTCTCTCACTGCTTCCATGAGATACGGCACGATAGAGTAGTTCCAGAGATCTGTAAACCACACTTGAGATCCTGCGACATCGCTGGGGCAGGAGAGAAATAGGCGCGGCCCTGGAAAAAGAAATCAATGAATAACAAGAAATTGACACAATAATTTAATAATAATAATAGTGCTTATTTATACTGCTCGCATTGGACTGAAAAGTCCCTTTACTCCAAAAGTAGGCTACTACTATTGGGGAAAACATAGCCAAGTTGAAACTGAGAGAAGGTTGAAGGAATTAAGATTCATAAGGCACGAAAAACTGGGACTGCAGACTTGGCCTATATTTTCTGATCTTACCACTTTTATAGGCCGACATTTTTGGATAGGAACTTGGCCTTTTTTTTTCACATTTGTGTTTTTGTGGGGGTAATACGTTCATGTGAGTTTCATACATCATTTTATTAAGTTCACCTATCTCTCTATGAAAGTATGAATATTGGGTGGAGGTTGTCATTAATATAAAGGGTGATTAGGATTTCTACATGTTTATCCTTGAATTTCTTGAGATGTATCCTTCGGAAGGAGCGAATGAAGGGTCGCAAAGTTTCGAGCTTAGCTATTTTCTAATACCCATTTTTATTTGGAAATTAATAACTCTACCTTTTATTTATTCGCCAATCTTGAAATCTGAAGACTATTCGCCGATGATTGTTAAAAGAACTCTTTGGTATTCTTACTCGCTATACTGCTGATGCTTATGTTTGTTTTTAAATTCCGTATAATGATTTCCTCGCATCTATAAATCAAGGAAGAGGAATTTTGAGACTGACAAGAACATATGGAAATATGATATTCAATGTAATTGGTGATAATGGTGGTTATAATCAATGTTTATACAAGATACCCACACCAGAAATCTCCTAAAGTTGTAAGCACAGCATAAACTATGGTATAATAAATCAATAACGTATCCAAAGAATGCCTGCTATATCAGACTGAAACATACATCTTCAAGCAGTCCTCGATTATTTTGTAAATTAAGAATCTACTCGAAATGCATCAAGTCGACTTGAAATCAAACGTTGAATACCACCTAGGAGAAATTGAAGAAACGACTGAAGAACAGACTATAGCGTAGTTATGCCCAACCAATTCTGAACCCTGAGTCACTGGAAAAGAAAGTCTTGTTCCCTTTGAGAAAAAAAATGCTATTTTCTTAGCAAACATTAATATTTATAAGGATTAAGCTCTATTAATACACACCTATATCGTATGCATTATTGTATGCAAATATTGCAAATTTCTATCAGAAGCCGATGGCCAATAGAAAAAGTTAATTCATTGTTGCAAAGCGATTGAAACATTGAAAAGCACCAAACGAAGAACTACAATCCTCAAAAGATATATCAAGAAACCATTTGACCAACGCGACATGAAACCTATCCTTAGAATCCTGGCATGAATCTAGCGAGAGGTCCAGAGTTATAGCTGCAGGTGAACATGAGTTCTTTGGCACAAAAGATCTATCGAGCGATGCAAATTTATAGTCAAGATCTTGGTGACAACGATTGACAGTAAATCAGGTTTATAGAGCTACTCACTTCAGAAGAAATGCGAACTTCTTTTATTTCGCATTAGTGATTAGCATTCATTATGTCAAGTTGTCTAAGCATGGGTGACATTTCAGAACAGTCATTGTGAAAAGGAGACCTATTTGAGCGATTCTAGAAGTCAAATCAGATTCCCGTCGAAGTTGACTGAAAGCTGAAAGTCGAAGGAACAAATAACATAGGTACACGTATAATTAAAAGGCTTCTGACTGATCTGATTAACATAATGATTGATGAATAGTGTCTATGAAAATACGATTCTGTACTTACCTGTCGTGTCAAAAGGAACTTCCTGACAAGAATCGTCCCTAGAGATGTCACATCGATAGACAGCGCCACCTCGGGTCACTCCAGGCTGAGTTGTCTGGGCTTCAGGAGCTCCCACCAGGACCCTGTAACAAAGAGAAGAGTTTACGTGAAATGTTGCTGATCAAGTACGGTACCTTCTGTATGTAAATAATGCTTTATTTCAAGTTACCTCAGAAGAGGCAGAAGCTTCAAATCTAATATATCCCCAGCAGAATTCACACAAGGCCAGCGCAGCGTCTAACAGCGGGCAGTAGGAATATGTATGGTGTAACTCCTGATGTAGTAGCACTTGATGAAGCATGATTATATCAAATGCATCATAAAGTTCTCATAGACCAGAAGATATATTTGGTAAAAACTAGTCCGATCTCACTTCTGCATATCTTTCGATGCCTGCTGAGTGTTGTTTCTCCATAAATCTCCAGCGTTGAGGATTAATTAAAAGAGACAAGCGAATCCTAGGCATAAATCATACATGGCTATTACTGGACTATGGATAATCCTAGGCTCAAAGAAACGGTTGGTTTTCTTCATTAAAAGCTCGAGCATGTGCAAGAGTGTTTGCCAAATTAAGACATGTTGGTTCAGAATCAATAAGCGTCACATTTATGCTGACAATGCCGTTGGGTTGATTGTAATCAACTGAAAATTTCCCAGTACAATTTCACTGAATATGATTAGAGATTGAGCAAGTTGAGACTTATACGTACCTACGTAGCAGCCTCTTATGAATTGGCCGAGGAACAAATTTTCCATCTACCTGCTACAATTTAAATAATAAAAGGAGTAGATAGAGATAGTGTTGCTCCTTGGAAAGTATAATTACCTCAAATTAAGATAAGAGGACAGAACAATTAGTACGTTCCATCTTGAAAAAGTGAAGATAGATAAGTGTGAAGTCAAAGTCAAATTCACAAAATGCGACCATAATTATGTATACCTAGTACCTAGACTTCGCGATGAAGTCTTAGTTGAAACAATTATGACTTATAAGGACAGGTACCATACACTTTAATTTAGTTCTACCTACGAGAAAATCATAGGTAATTTGAAAACTTACATTAAGATAATGACAGAGGCATCATCCTCTTTAGAATGACAAGTGAGTAGTCGGACATCTTACTTAATGCACCTGAAATTAATGGTCTCAGTGAGGGACTGAGAGCTAGGTCCAGGAGTAGGTAATTAGGGACATGTGTAATTATGATATTATTAATGGAGTACATTTCGTCAGTGATGTAAGCCGCAGTAACTTTTGGTGGCTCACTTTGTTCGAAGATTAACTCTGTTGAAGATGGAGCTAACACTTTCAATCAGTCTAGGACTTGTTTCGGTCTTATGGCCTTATGGTCAGTTATGACTTCTTTACACATTTTCCTGCTTCAAGCTTCTTATAAGATCTTTTCGTCAGTCTTCTATTTGTTTCAAGTCGTTGAAAACTCCCTCCCTTGGTAGGTCACACTGAATGTAAGTTAACATTGAAAAGCTGCCATTGAACTTTGCTGCATTCAGTTTAACCTGACCTGTTACAGAGTCATCGCGTAAATCGTGTTCTCTGATCCCAACGGGGAATGTGTTGGGTGGATGGAGATTACTTCTAGTGAACAAATTACAAAAGATAAGTTACTCACAATGTACCATGGTAAATATTCCCACTGATTCAGGCACCTCGCAACTTACAAGACTCACCAGTGTCTGGTGCTCTAAACAATTATGTAAGTATTCAACATTCTTCAACACTATGATTTCTCCGGCGTGCGTTGTTCTTATCCCAAGCACTTGAAATGGTAATAAATAGTTGTCTCGCATCAGAAGTCAAAACATAGAACATGGTGTTGTTTCAAGTCAATGTTTCCTCTGCAGACAGGAGAGAATGTATGACAAAAACAACAAGCATTTCATTGAGTATGTTTCTGAGAGATGGCACACAGTTCAAAGTTCGTACCACCATAGTAGAATCATCTCTGAAGACTACCTAGACCTAGACCGGAGGAATAGTCATAGGGTCACTGCATCCATTACGTTGTGGTTAGTTCCTCTGCTAAATGGTAATTCTCAGAGTCGGTATTTCGCTAAATGGTAATTCTGTTGGATAAATGGTAATTCGATGGAATCATTGGTAATAGTGTCTTGTTGGAATGAGCATTAAATGTTTATTCTATGCAGATAGAGGCGACTTCTTTCGAATATTAGTAGAGACGCTTACTTTCATCGTACGTTGTAGTTTATTGCTAATAGTTATGTACAATCGACTACCATTTTAGTAGTCATTGACTACTGTATATCCTGTACGTTTTATTACAAGTAGCAGGAGTGAATACAATATTTAAGATAATGCCTTTTAATATGAAGGAAGATACAGCTACTTAAGATCCCATCTCTTGTAGATATCCCACTAGTTAGGTACATCTTAAGCATCCAACTTGAGATTTATTTTAGGAACACATGAGTAAGTTTCTTGAACCAAAGACCGTAAGTTTGTTGTTATGTGCTTTAGACTTAAGACTCTTTAGAGCTTCTTAAAATCTTGCGGTTGATGTTTGACCTTGCAGAAACCATAATGTACTTGGACTTTTATTCGGCAAAGAAGGATTAGTGGGAGCATCATGTTGCGGTTAGAACATGGGTTAAGTAAATTATCAGGTTATCTTCAACCCCTTATCTTGATGACTATGCGCGGATTCAATCCCAACCGAGGCATGGAATTATTTATTCATCATGAAATTTTATTTCAGAATTTGACCTTATAATGGAGTTCTAAGGGTTAGGAGGTAGAGAACGCCTCCAACGTTAACCTCGCCTAGTACAAGATTATGACATGTGTGTTTAATTAAATGAGTTTAATTCTGATTAAATGTTTTTAAATTTGGGTTTTCTGTTAAAAGTCCCAATCTCAACACAAAAACACTTGTTTCAAACAAGTGTTATCACCTGAAGTCAGGACTTTTAACAGAAAACCTTGTTTCATAGTAATATTATTGTTATGAGTATTATTGTTAAGAGATTTGTACAAGCAACCACACAGCCAAACGTATCATGTGGCCCGCGGCCTGATCTGGTATCCAAAATTTGGCCCGCCTTCAAAAAAGGTTGAGCGCCCTTGTTCTAATGACTGAAAAACTATTGATGAAATCCACCCATAGGTTTTCAGTTCAGCGGAAGCTCTGGTTATGAAAAGATTAATCGAAAGATTTTACGATTTTAATAGCATCAATATTAAACTTGAATTTCTCACCGGTCTGCTTCATATACTGATCGATTTCATATCACCCAGGCTGGTTTTACATCTCAATAAAATAAACAACGCACTCATTAACATGGATATAAAAACACCACAAGAATCTGGGAGCCAGAGGCTGATGGAGACTGCAAACATGGGAGGAAATGAGGCAGTAGATGAAGCTATCAGAATTATAATGGGCACCGGATGATAACTATTATTAGTCAACACGAGGCACAATAAAAATCCAATCGAGAAGAAAGGAGTAAACAAATTCAGACCATCAGCATTAGTGGACTAAAAAATTACTGATACATGGGATGTTTTCTGAACCCCAACCGCAAATTTTCTAGTTATCCTATCACTTTCTCTTCTTCACGAATTATTTCGTCAATTAGATCAGTAACGCGTGATGGTGATAGAATTTAAAACCAAGCAAAGTTGTAGTTAGGTATAAAACGCCGTCAAACTGTCTTAAGTTGACGGGGAGGAACTCTACCGCGCTCCTTAATATGTGGGTGGTAGCACGTAATTACCCAATACTTCTAGGTACAATTCAGTATTTTAGTTCTAAAATAGTAAATTATAGCGCATTCTAGAGATCTTATGAAGAGCAAAACGGAATCATAATTATTTAATTATTACTTGAATCACACACAGTCTGCTTGTGTTTACATTAGATCAATCTGTTTATAGTTTCATTTTATACGCAATGTAGAAGCAATCCGCAGACCATTAGATTCCAACGTAGCCTCTCTTTATCTTCACATTTCATTCAAGGTTTCTCCATGTGACATTGAAAACGTATGTATAGGTGCCTACTGGAAACTGGAAATTCTTAGATCGGTAGGCCGACCAGTTCTACGAACCATACAACTTCGTACGTACATATACATTCCTACAAAAAAGGTAATAACTACACCAACCTAGGTATGGGTACCCGGTACTCATTGTGATGGTGGTGGGGGTTCGTGAGCTTAAACCCAGGTACCCAAGGATTACTCGGGCGAAAAAGATTGAGAACCGCTGCTCTAAACGGATGGTTTCATTTTTCCTATGACTGAGTTAGCAGATTGAGTCAGTAATAAGTAGGTAATCCACATGTTTTTGATTTAGATTCAAAATAAATAGAAATAATAGGAACGGCTTATCAAGAACACTACAATGTGCTTATCAGTGGCGTAGTTTAACATAACCCGTGGGAATAAACTCATAACAACCTTCAGGATGGAAAACAAGGGACACACAAATACTGGCCCACAAGGACCCGTTATCTGGAGATACAGTGGAGAGCTGAAGAAATTAAGGAGAACCCGGGTCTCCCGACCTCGCCTAGAGGTAACCTTCCCCTCCGGAGCCTATTCCTATTATTTTTTACCCATAACATGGGAGTTATTAAATAGTAATCAAGAAAAAACGCGTACTCTGTAAGTACTCGTACTTTTACTGAACAATCTCACGAATGTTCGCGATTGGTTGAGGAGCGAGATTTTTATTGCTTCATTTTCTTTTTTCATGGACGCGAAAGAAGAAAAAAACCTGAACTCAAAGTTCCATTTATGGACACAGCAATGGACGAAGTCACAATACAATATGAAGCAGGTAAGCAGGTAGAACACAAAGAGACATCGGGAAACCGAATAATTTTCTGAGCTCGTCAGATAATTAATTGCTGACAAATTGATTCTGGGAAACGATTAAATAATAAACCATTCTCCGGCCGGCATACAATACAAATGATTCTGTCAGTTTGAAAATCACCGGTTCCGCAGGTGATTTATTGACATTCCAGGGCCAACAATCGATCTAGACTGGCTGAGAAATTTTATAAAATACCAGATCACTTTGAAAGTCAGTCCAGTTTCTGAGTACTCCATATGACAGTGTAGAGTCCAGTTTCTGATTCAGAGTACTCGAAAAAAGAAGGGTAAATTCAATAATCAAGAGAGCTATGTATGTACATATAATTATATTGGTTAGGTGTATCTGCCTCCGTTAGAAACAATGCGTCAATTCGTAGAAATAAGCTTGGAATAATGGAACAAGACCCTCGGATTTTCAAATATACGATTATGTAAGACGCTATAAAATATTACTAGTCCTCTATAAAATCGTATTTAAGATACCAGATATAAAGGTCAGGTCAAGCAGTCAATTATTTCTGGGTTATCCTAGCGCTCTATTTTACTAAACACTCCAAGCAGGCATAATAATCCCGACATTGAAATAACCCATCAGCCATATCAATCTTATACCAAAGTACTACGTTATTTAATACCTTTGATATGATGTATCACAAGTAGCGAGTTCTTATTTAAGATTTTAAAGTTGGCCCCCCTGGAGCCGCCACTGGCAGAGACAGAATTTTGAGAACCACTGCAAAAAATGGTTTTTTATAAGAAATAACTATATGCCAAATTTCAGGTTCCCATCTTTAGCCATTCAAAAAATATTCAAGGGTCCCCGGACTTTTGAAACACTCTGTATTTCATCATTGCTTGTATTATTGGGGATTTTTGCAAATAAATGTTTTCCCTATTCGGTGTGTGAAATAGTAGACTGTTATTGTGTCTTATATCAGGGCCGGATTAGCCCCCCGCGGGGCCCGGGGCAGTTTCAAAGGCGCGGGGCCCCCAGCTTATTGGGAAAAATCCTACAATGCTGCAGTGAGCACCAAAGTTGTGACATAATAACACAAAGAAATTGCATTTACATTTACAAATGAAGGAGAGGAAATGTGGTGGATTGGAGTGTTGGGGAAGTCTTCTGACTAACCCCATTAGGGTATGTAATATACCAGGTAGATCCTAGGCGTTAATCATTGAAAAATAGTGAAGAATGTTGAAGAATAAATGGGTCAAGCTGAAATCTATCTGGTAGCTCAGAACAAGTTGTGCTATTATACACATGGATCCCCCACTGGCAGTAATGACAGACTCTACTAGTGTACTACTACTGAGATAAGACTCGGTACTCTCCTGGCACTGGGCTGTCTACGCCACAATATTTTCCATGACCGCGTGGTTTGCCTTTGCTTGTGGCACAATGGCTGCCAATTTAAATAGAGATTACAACTTACTGAACATGCTCATGATAATGAAGATGGATAAGCATTCGTTAAAAATAAAAAACAAATCTGATGGGCCTAAAAAATGATTAACATCAAGGTCATTTGGATTTTTGGAAGAATTGACTGTAACTATAAGTGTATGAGAAGACTCCAAATTAATTTATCCCTGGAAGCCTGGAACTAATAAAGAAAATTCCATTATTTTTGTTCCGTCTGATGACAAGATGTTGATAATATGCACACGATGATCTCATCGAAGCCCCTGCTTGACTGGAAAAATTACCAATTGCTCAACAACGCAACAACTGCTCAACAATTTGTCCACTAAATTTCAATTCCAACTTCAACCGCGTATACGAGCGTTTATAAAAACAAACATGAAAAGAAAGTAACAAAGTAGAAAAAAAAAGATCCGACAACTTCCAAAATGAGCAAAGACAATAGGCACAAAGAGAAAGCTCAAGAAAAAAATACTAAACGACTATTTTATTACTGAGTCTCTCAGTAAGTAGTCAAAGCAGAATGAGAGTACAAGCTACCTACAACAACCATTTCAATCCCTACGACCCGTCCTATCTAACAAATACCAAGTAGGTACTGAGAGCCATCAGCAAAAGTAAGGTAACCAATAACAATAAGGCAAACAACAATAAAAGTCAAATGAGTGACAGCAAAAGCAATTAATTCTACAAGATCATTCCACAAACTAAGCAAACTAGGTATATTGGGAATCAAAAGACAAAATAAAATTAATGATAGGAGAGATAAACAAGTAATAAGCGGAATGAAAATGAAAGAATTTACGTCCAATTGAGCAGATTCCAACGAAGGGAAGAAGATATGGCAAAATAAATGATATATGATAACATGGGATTTAAAGGCTTGAAAAACAATTCAACGCAAATCTCGTACACTGAAGAGGTTACTCAAACTTACAGAAAAGTCCTAATATGGAAACTTAATAAAGTTTTTTTTTTCCTATTTGCCTCACAAGGAATTTCATATCAGCTTTCTTCTTGTTTAAGGAGCTCCTAGCTCCATATTGAACAATTTTATAATCGATCTATTTCTGGCAAAACCAATTTGCCTCTCGGAGACGTAAATCTGAACACGCTAAATTGAAACGTGCTCAGATAGTACATAAATTATACAATATCCCTAACCAGAGGAGGACTAATAAAATCATCTATTTCGTCCGTCCTTCCTTTATTATTACAATAATAATAAAAAGGTATTAGGGACGGACTATTGTATTCGCTTCGGTGTCGTCTGTCTGTCTGTCACTCTGTCTGTTCCCATAGAAGGACTTATCCAGAACTTTGACACGAGCTCTGACGTGAATGGGTTTTCAAAGTGTGAATTGTTGACTTCCATGTTAACATCAAATTAGAAAACGAGTATCTGTCTTTATATTAGAACAGTTAAGGGATAATGATCTTTTAATACTTGAGTACCTCCTTGTTTTAATCCTGCTGTAAGACTGAAAACTGAAAAGCCCCTTTACCTTCGACAGTAGTCCCAGAATAGTAAGTTTCCAACGATTTCTGGGCTGATCTAATATAAAAGTAATCAAAATGAGCCCAAGCTCAACTGTTCTAGCTAACCTACCTTCAAGTATCTAAATAGGGTAGGTAAGTAAGTAAGAAGGTAACTCTCATGCCTATCCCAGGCTCTTGCGATGTCATCTAGTATTAATGAACGATAATTGAAAGATTGTCTAAATTATTCCAACATGGGTATTTTCATTTAAAGCGAAAATCAATTTCATGCTGAGCAGGTTTGCAAACACGTCTATCTCTTTGCTGATGAGAACGTAGCCCTA